>NC_060253.1:84274315-84579907 GCF_921293095.1 Ischnura elegans | reverse complement strand
ACTAAAATCGTACTTATTGCACTAAAATTCATTTCTGGAGTGTCATTTTGCTTTTCTTCTTACATCGCACTAAAATCGTGTTTATAGAAATAAAATGCAATTTTGGAATTTCATTGTACTTTTCTCGTACATCGCACTAAAATCGTGCTTATTGCAGCAAAATTCATTTCTGGAGTGCCATTTTGCTTTTTTTCTTACATCGCACTAAAATCGTGTTTATAGCAATAAAATGCAATTTTGGAATTTCATTGTGCATTTGTCTTACATCGCACTAAAATCGTGCTCATAGCAATAAAATTCATTTCTGGAGTGTCATTTCGCTTTTTTTCTTACATCGCACTAAAATCGTGTTTATAGCAGTAAAATGGTATTTTGGAATTTCATTGTGCATTTCTCTTACATCGCACTAAAATCGTGCTTATAGCAATAAAATGCAATTTTGGAATTTCATTGTGCATTTCTCTTACATCGCACTAAAATCGTGCTTATAGCAACAATATTCATTTCTGGAGTGTCATTTCGCTTTTTTTCTTACATCGCACTAAAATCGTGTTTATAGCAATAAAATGCAATTTTGGAATTTCATTGTGCATTTCTCTTACATCGCACTAAAATCGTGTTTATAGCAATAAAATGCAATTTTGGAATTTCATTGTGCATTTCTCTTACATCGCACTAAAATCGTGTTTATAGCCATAAAATGATTTTTTTGAATTTCATTGTGCATTTCTCTTACATCACACTAAAATCGTGCTTATAGCAACAAAATTCATGTCTGGATTGTCATTTCGCTTTTTTTCTTACATCGCACTAAAATCGTGTTTATAGCAATAAAATGATTTTTTTGAATTTCATTGTGCATTTCTCTTACATCACACTAAAATCGTGCTTATAGGAACAAAATTCATTTCTGGAGTGTCATTTCGCTTTTTTTCTTACATCGCACTAAATTCGTGTTTATAGCAATAAAATGCAATTTTGGAATTTCATTGTGCATTTCTCTTATATCGCACTAAATCCGTGCTCATAGCAATAAAATTCATTTCTGGAGTGTCATTTCGCTTTTTTCCTTTCATCGCACTAAAATCGTGTTTATAGCAGTAAAATGGTATTTTGGAATTTCATTGTGCATTTCTCTTACATCGCACTAAATTCGTGTTTATAGCAAAAAAATGCAATTTTGGAATTTTATTGTGCATTTCTCTTACATCGCACTAAAATCGTGCTTATAGCACAAAATTCATTTCAGGAGTGTCATTTCGCTTTTTTTCTTGCATCGCACTAAAATCGTGTTTATAGCAATAAAATGCAATTTTATGAATTTTATTGTGCATTTCTCTTACATCGCACTAAAATCGTACTTATTGCACTAAAATTCATTTCTGGAGTGTCATTTTGCTTTTCTTCTTACATCGCACTAAAATCGTGTTTATAGAAATAAAATGCAATTTTTGAATTTCATTGTACTTTTCTCGTACATCGCACTAAAATCAAGCTTATAGCAACAAAATTCATTTCTAGAGTGTCATTTCGCTTTTTTTCTTACATCGCACTAAAATCGTGTTTATACCAATAATATGCAATTTTGGAATTTCATTTTGCATTTCTCTTACATCGCACTAAAATCGTGCTTATTGCAGCAAATTTCATTTCTGGAATGCCATTTTGCTCTTTTTCTTACATCGCGCTAAAATCGTGTTTATAGCAATAAAATGCAATTTTGGAATTTCATTGTGCATTTGTCTTACATCGCACTAAAATCGTGCTCATAGCAATAAAATTCATTTCTGGAGTGTCATTTCGCTTTTTTTCTTACATCGCACTAAAATCGTGTTTATAGCAATAAAATGCAATTTTGGAATTTCATTGTGCATTTCTCTTACATCGCACTAAAATCGTGCTTATAGCAACAATATTCATTTCTGGAGTGTCATTTCGCTTTTTTTCTTACATCGCATTAAAATCGTGTTTATAGCAATAAAATGCAATTTTGGAATTTCATTATGCATTTCTCTTACATCGCACTAAAATCGTGTTTATAGCAATAAAATGCAATTTTGGAATTTCATTGTCCATTTCTCTTACATCGCACTAAAATCGTGTTTATAGCAATAAAATGATTTTTTTGAATTTCATTGTGCATTTCTCTTACATCGCACTAAAATCGTGCTTATAGCAACAAAATTAATTTCTGGAATGTCATTTCCCTTTTTTTCACACATCGCAATAAAACGTGTTTATAGCAATAAAATGGAATTTTGGAATTTCATTGTGCAATGCTTTTACATCGCACTAAAATCGTGTTTACAGAAACAAAATTCATTTCTGGAGGGTCATTTCGCTTTTTTTCTTACATCGCACTAATATCGGCTTTATAGCAATAAAATGCATTTTTCGAATTTCATTGTGTATTTCTCTTACATCGCACTAAAATCGTGCTTATAGCAACAATATTCATTTCATGGCACAGACATGAAATTGTGCCGACAGCGCATTGTTCCTGCGGAGGAAATAAATGCGAAATATTGATACAGATTCTTTTTAATAATGCAAATTATTTTGTTATAATTATTATAATAGGAATTATTGATAGAAACATAACAATTCTTACAAACGCATTTTGGATGTGTTTGTTTAAAAAATATTACTATTAGTGACGCTAAATGTAGAAAAAAAGCATTCCAGCTATCCCTTTTGAATACGTAGGTGATACACAGTTAAAAATTCTTTTTAATTATAAAAATTCTTTTTTTACAATAAAAATAGGAGTTGTATAGAGGCAACGATTATTGTTAACGACGCATTTTGGATGCAGAGGTTTTAAAAAACGTTGGACGATGATGAATGTACGAAAACTTGTTCCAGCAACGCATTTTGAATGAGTAGGAGGAATTATGCTAACTATGGGAATGAATATTGTTGTCAATAACGCATTTTCAATAGAAATAGGCATATAGATATATTAGAAAAACGCATTTTGAATGCAAAATAATAAAAATATCAATTCATTTTACTGACACGTATAATCTTTTCAATAACCAATTTTGTATTCATAGAAGGAAGACTAAATGATACACACAGAGATATTTACTCAATAACGCATTTTTCATGCTAAGGAGCACTAAAAAAAATGATGATATGGACATGAAAATTATTGCTATCAACGTAACATTTAATGCGCATGAGAAAAAAACGAAATGATGATGCAGACATGAAAATTCTTCTTAAAAACGCATTTTTATAGCGAAGGAACAGAAACACAAAATGATGGTTCAAGCATAATAATTATTTTCATCGATGCAACTTGAATGTGCATGAACGAAATGGGATATGAATAAGATTTGGACATAAAAAATCTTGCCCACGTGTTTTGAATGCACAGGAAAAAGTGCATAACGATAATTCAGAAATGAAAATTTCTGTTAACAACGCATTTTAAATTCGGTGGCGGAAAAAATGTGATATAATGATGCTAACATTAAAATTCCAAATTTACCCTCGAGCGGGCGCGCCTGATATTTTTAAACATCCGGGCGCGTGTCGTACTTTGTCGACGATAAATGCATGCATCTCCAATTTTTGTTAAAATTTATCTTTATTTAATGATATCTCAATTAGTTTAACCTTGTACATATATAACCCTGTAGAGCTGATACAGATATAGAGGTACACAGGTGGTATACGGCCGGTCGAGCGGCGTAATGTATGCGGTCTAAATTATTGCATTAAAATTGAATTAGCATAAAATAATAGTAATTAGTTAGTAAAGTAGCGTGGAAATTACCATTTGTGTTCCGTTATCATGGTCAAAAAATGTTGTTCTGAAATTATGACTCAGAGAGTTCTTATTTTGGTTGAAATTTCGCTCTTGTTTCCCAGGGAACCTTCTAATGTACGTAAAACTTTTGATGGGTAAGATAAATACATTTCTTGATTTCCACGGCAAGAAGGTTTGAATCACTTCTTACATACGGCGTGTCCATTAAATGATTTTTTGTGTAATTATAATTTGAAGGGTTCGGTTGAAATTTCGTGTAAGTCCGAATAGCTTATCGTGAAATTAGAGTTGTAACGTTTTGCCATGAGGGACAATTTAGAAGACAAGAAACTGACCCTATAAATATGAGATGAAGCATGACACCCCTTCGGAAATTGCTAGCGAGATTTAACCCATGGCGAGCCTGCACGTGGATAATGACTTTGTTCAGTAGATATCGAAATTGCGGAAAGTCCTCATATTTTCCCTGACTGCGGGAATTTCTCAAGGAAGTCGTTGAGTGAAAGATATATTTATTCAGAACTTTTTCCTCGACCCGCGTTGGATTTGGGGACTCCCCGTCTGGGCGCTAGGCGCCAGTCGAAGGTCAATACCAATGATCCAGCAGTTTAATTTATCATTTTAGGTCCCGAAAACCTCCAAAGATCGCCTTCGACGACCATGGGTGTGAGTGGGGTCAAGACAGCTTAATATCCGTCGCTGATTACGGAAATGCCATAGACTGTCCATAGAGTTGTTTTCAAAGTTAATGGAAGAATTGGAGCGGGTGATAAGAGTATGACGTAGCCCCCGATAGATGCTCAGGCCGCTACACTTTCTCCTTCACTTTTACTTAGAATGCTTAAGCGAAGCGCGGGGAATACTATTCCAATGGTATTCTTATGATAGAGTTGAATGAAGTTTAACTTTAATGCAGTAAAATTAGCTTATAACGATCGCGTACGTAACAAACTCCCATCTATACCCTACGAGGTGAGTTCCAGGTCCATTGGAGTTACCTGTGAACGCTAATGTTAATTCTTCGCATGTAACGAGTTCGGATGGCACGATATCATCGTATATTATTACAGAGAGGTCTTATCAGTGTTTCCGTATATGGTAATTAGTACTTCTGCTACAGTGATAAATGAGGTATCAATTTAAAATTTTAATCACTGTCTTCTGACGAAAAATAATCTCACTATTAAATTTCACTATTTGCCCATTATTTTGACGTAAAAGTTTTGATTTTTCCATAACGATTACTCGCTAAAAGTATATCGACTTCACCCTTTTTTAAATTAATAGACTTCAAGTAATATTTTTAAAACCCATTCAATCCACAACTAAACCAAAGAAGCGTAGTATACGCAGGAAAAAATATTAAAAATAAAATCTAAAAAGTATGGAGAATGTCAAATGTTCTCCAAAGGAGACATCGTAAGTAAGGAACTTAAAAGATAACATGTATCACGAATAAATTAAAACATTGAGTTGATATTAATAAAAATTACTATCAACAGGAATTGACGATTAACAACGAAATGCACATAGTGATTATACATTCTTCGTGATGCATTCATATGTTTAGTATACTTTTCCAAGAAAAAAGTATAGAGAAAGTACTTTATGATAGCACACCTTCTTCTCTATTTAAACCCAATTACACCGTTTCCTAACATACTTACTCCCTAATTGCAATAAAGTGCGAAATATTTGCAAGGGTTACCTAGTTACGTACTATTATTTGTTACCTTGGGGAATCGTTTCCGCTATTTTAAAGAAATTACGGCCATTTTCGTGACTTAACCGTTAAGTGTTCTTTATTTTAACATCAATTGTTCTTGCGTGTGGCCATCTCCACACATTTCTACTGTTGATCTTAGAAATCTTTCCCTTAACAGCCGCTTGGTATGATAGCGAGGGACGATAGTTAATTTTACGGATAAATTGCGTTAATAAAGACGATGTATGGAATATTAGCCGGTAATCCTGTGATTTATAGTGCAAAATCCTTTTTTTTAAGGATAAAAAAATCTGGTTTGTAAAAAAATAGAACGATGGTCCCCTTAAATTCGTTATAAGCGTTCTGCTGTTCATTGTAGATGGCCTTATTTTATGTACCGATTAAATTTAACATAAAACATTTTTCTACTTGGGAAAGCATTAATAATATTTAGGAAGAAGTTTCGATTCCCCATAAATTCATCCAGTCTATACATCCCGGAGAGTCTGGAATGTGGCACGTGAACTTCTTTCGGCTGCGGAGGAAATGATTTATTTTGAAATCATTGAACAAGGATTGACTTGAATGCGCTGTCACTCCAAGTCACATTCTCCAAAGATGAAATTTTTCTCGAGAAATATATACTTGACGGAAAATAAACCTTTGTTTTATAATTGCTGGTCAATTACGCCAATGGTTGCTAACTTATACTAATAGGATAATAAATAAAATAACTGTTTATTTAACGACCTTATCTCCGAATGATGACAAAAATATCACCTTTTGGCGCAAATTGGTCTTCTTAGGTCCCATATCATATCGCGTTAGAAGATTTTTAAGAAGTGGTACTATTGGTAATGTGTTATGAAGCATTTAAATGATTTCAGTGACAAGGATCAGATGTATGTGCAAGAGATGTTCTGTTACACGATCAAATGCAATTCTGAATATATGGTTCAAACCGGATGCTAAATTCAAAAAAGGGTGTTGGAGAATTAAGAAGTGTTAGATAAAAGGCACAAGTAATACCTCAACCTAAAAATACTTAAACTAAGGCTCAATAAATACCTCAAATTTTGCCAAGAATTTGCTACATTGTAGACGCACGTGTGCTTTTAATTCCAAGCCTTATATAAGGAATCTTTACATACATGATCATGAAGCATTTATGGTTTCTAAGTAGGTGCACACAGAAATGGCTGGAGATTACGTTTACTTCTTAACTTTAGACCTCGTGAACCGAATAATCATCTGCCGGATGGTTATTCGACCGCCGATGACAAGAAGAAAGAATGAAAAAAAATCTTCGCCAGGACACACCGTCGGTGAAAGAGAAACAAAGGATATATATGATTTGCTCAGTACAGCTTCAATTTAAAGAGAAGAACTGTCTGCGTTCAATGAAGCCGACGTGCACTCGCAACTCATACTAAAGATTGAATGGAATGCATAAAGGCACGTTGGAGCCAAGTTGAACTTTCGCCCGAACTGATAACAGAGGAGAGCAAGACCAATCGATTCGGGAAGAAGTTTTTTGATGTGCCACTAGATGGCGTGTACGTGCCTACTTGTGTACGTGATGGTGCCTCAGTGAGAATTATATTATGATGGTGGTATGGTAATTGGAGGAGAGCGCCGACAGCTTAGGTCATTTGCGACATAAGGGAAGAGAATGGAAGAAAAAGCGGAGAGATACCCGGCCTCGGAAAGGCCTAGCCTTTCCCTCAACGAAAGGCGCCAAGGGGACCATGGCTTAACTTCTTATCTGACGGACGGAGTGTTGCGCTTGAAATGTCCTCCACACAATAATCAAGCAGGCCAGTCTTTGAAAATTCTCTGCCACTGCCAGGAATCTACCGATTTGATCGATAGATTTTTCTTCTTCATAGGAAAATCTACTAAAATTGGTAGCATATTAATTGCGTATAGCTTGGTTTCGTTAGTAGTAGGACCTGCCCGCCTTTGTGACGGTGCAGGATTCCTCGTCCCTTCCTTCCTTCCCCGTCCTTTCCCTGGAGGCGTCGTCGGGCTCTCATCGCGGCGATGCCTCCAATCCTTTTTTTTCCTGTCTGTCCATCCCCTCTCGAGAGGCACGGGCGTATAAGTCTCAGACTTGGTTCCCGGTCCTCGAGTTGTATCCTCGCGGGGCCCGCCCTGGGAACCCCGAACCCACTGCCACTGCCAGGAATCTAACGATTTGATCGTTGGATTATTCTTCCTAATAGGATAATCCTCCAAAATCGTTAGGATAGCAATGGCTATTGCCTGGTTTCGCTGATGGTAGGACCCGCCCGCCTTTGTGACGGTGCGGGATTCCTCGTCCCATCCCTTCCTTTCCTATCCCCTCCCAGGAGGCGTCGTTGGGCTCCTATCGCGGCGACGCCTCCTTCCTTTTTCCTTCCAGTCCTCCCCCCTTCTGACAACATTAACGGAGTGTAACGCCCACTTTTGCTTCAAACTGCACATTTGTAGATTAATGCAAAAAAATGAAATGTGTGAAATTTCCCGTGCCCTCGTGACCTGAGAGTCGAGATATCAGCGATCAAAGATGCCCGATTCGTCAATTCGCCGCCCGTCAGGGGGAAGGCATGCCGGCAATTGGCCCACTCCTCGCCGGGCCTCGACCCAGCCGCCCGGTGAGCGGCCAGCGATGCGATGCGAGCTATATTTCGTCTTCGGCGGAGGCTCACGCCCCGGCGAATCGCTTTTGTTTTCTGTTAGTCTTTCTGTATTTCCGATTTTACCTGATCCTTATGGAGCATCGGATTGATGGGAAAATTGCTCTGCATTTAGTTATAATATATAGCAACACTTTGAAACGCGGAAACTTCGGAATGATACTATAATACTATAACCCGGAGTAATTCGCGATAAGAATTTATGCTTCATCTTTCTGCCCGTAAATGCGCAAAGGAAACGAGATAGGGGGCATGTTTCTTTCAAACTTTTAAGGGGAAACCCAAAATAAGCAACAAATGGAATACGTCAACAGCCTAGGCCTCTCGGAGACGAGACGGGAAAAACCCCATCCGTATGAATGGATGGAATCCCTTGCCCTTTGGTGGGAGGTCGGCAAATCTATTGTATGGGGAATGGACAACCAAAACTCACCTAATTGACTGATACGTTCAGACTGATGACTCTGCATTCCGGTGCACCGAGCTCCCCATGGAATATCCTCGGGACGGTCAAGGCCCAAGAGAGTTCCAATGGCCGTAACGTGAGAGGATTATAGATTTACGAATTTTGTGGATTGTTCAGTTCAGTTAAAACATGTTTATTTCCATACTGTTAATTTTCACAAAGATATATACATAGTAATAATTCATTCATAAATACATATAATTACATATTCATACATAAATTCATTACGTATTGCTGGGGAAAGAACCTGCCCGAAATACTCTTCCATCAAAATGTTTTTGGTTAACAATCCTGAAGTTGATGCAACGCAATGAACATTGGCGGCTTGAAAAATGTCCGCGCGTGCGGGGAATTTGCCATCCTTCTCTTGCAAGCAGATAAGTAGAGGGGAGAGGAGCTCACCATCCATTGAAATAGTCGGTTGAATAGTGTAAGAATGAGTGGTTGCATGTAAACTCTGGGCCACTGATTCTACCACTTTCACCCCTCGAAATTCCAGAGTGCGCCCGGAATGCATTTCCTTTTTAAAACCACTCTGGTCAGTATTTAAAACTTGCACACTACCATTTGTAGTATTACTAATTAAATCCTTATCCTCCGTCACGAACTCTCTGGCCTTTTCTGAAACACTATGTTGTTCCAAGGAATGCTTCTTGGAAACAACTCGCGTAACCTTGCGAGAAACAATGTTGTTATGCTTCTTCCACTTCCAAAGCCACGGAGGAGTGCATTTAAAGTTTGTGATTGGGGTATCCAGTTGACTATTTTCCTCAATTGCCCACCTCCGCAAATCTCGGTCATTTATAACTATATTATTCTCTTTGGCGGTCTTGAAGCGGGTGAGAAGAGCTTCCCGGATAGATTTATACTTTTCATTTAAGGCTCCGCTTTCTATTATCTGCCTCTCATATCGATGAAGTTGAGTTCGGCTAGTTACGAAGCGGAAGTTGTGCCGAACTGTCTCTAGTCGCAAGTTGCCCTTTTTCCCTGACTTCCAAAAGTCAACTGCCATTTTTTTTGGAGCATTGATGGTTCTAATCTCGGTTCCTTCATAGGGGAAACATCGTATGATGTTGAAGAAGAAGGAGATGTTGGAGAAATATCCTCATCCCTCTCCGAATCACTGCTACTTTCTTCAAACCCCTCCACAGTTTCCTCATTCCTCTCATTGTCATCGTCAAATACAAGATCATCTTCGACCTCCCAATCGTATTCACCATCTTCTGCACGGGATTTCAATATCGCTGCAACACATATATTATAACATATTTTTACTACACAATATAATTATAAATAAATTAGAGAAGCAAGTAACTGACTGTTAGCATAATAATTTCATCGTTTAATTATCATAAAACACTTACCTGTGAGCTTTTCCGCCAGATCAATTTCTTCCACAGTGGTCTCCGAAAAAGAGAGAGTATCCAAAAATTTACTTCTCATCAAACTCAAAACGTTCAATGGGTTTATCACCTCAGCCATTATAATTACCCGAACGATGTTGAAAGCTATATTATACTATTAAAAACAGCAATCAGATCGTTTTTGCTCAATCCACAATACAAGAGCAGAGAGAGTGCTGGAGATAACCGTATGCTTCTGAACAATCCAAAAGATGAAGTAGAACTGACAAAACTCCAATTCCTCGCTGTTTTCCATCTCTACTGGTGTTTATATTTTGTTCGAGGAGACGGGAAATGTTTGGGTTATTTTATGACAGTACCTGAAATGGTCGAGGATGCAGCCGTTTCCAGAAGCGAAAAATCTACGAATCTACGTACGCCCTTTAGAAATACAATAGATTTGCCGACCTCCCACCAAAGGGCAAGGGATTCCATCCATTCATACGGATGGGGTTTTTCCCGTCTCGTCTCCGAGAGGCCTAGGCTGTTGACGTATTCCATTTGTTGCTTATTTTGGGTTTCCCCTTAAAAGTTTGAAAGAAACATGCCCCCTATCTCGTTTCCTTTGCGCATTTACGGGCAGAAAGATGAAGCATAAATTCTTATCGCGAATTACTCCGGGTTATAGTATCATTCCGAAGTTTCCGCGTTTCAAAGTGATACTATATATTATAACTAAATGCAGAGCAATTTTCCCATCAATCCGATGCTCCATAAGGATCAGGTAAAATCGGAAATACAGAAAGACTAACAGAAAACAAAAGCGATTCGCCGGGGCGTGAGACTCCGCCGAAGACGAAATATAGCTCGCATCGCATCGCTGGCCGCTCACCGGGCGGCTGGGTCGAGGCCCGGCGAGGAGTGGGCCAATTGCCGGCATGCCTTCCCCCTGACGGGCGGCGAATTGACGAATCGGGCATCTTTGATCGCTGATATCTCGACTCTCAGGTCACGAGGGCACGGGAAATTTCACACATTTCATTTTTTTGCATTAATCTACAAATGTGCAAAGTTTGAAGCAAAAGTGGGCGTTACACTCCGTTAATGTTCCTTGTGAGGTGCAGAGCTAACGCTTCCAGACCCTGCCAACAGAAGAGTAACCGGCGAGCCCGCCCTAGGGTTTCATATCCACTGCCACCGCCGGGAGATGAACCCGAGCCCACGGGTTGAGAAGCCAAGAAGCCACTCTAGCCATCGAAACAACCCGATCCCCGTGAATAATGGAAGATAGCAGGTTGCTAGCAGTGGCGCCGATTCCATGGGGCCTGAATCTGCCCGAGCCCGCTCAAAAATTCGTTATGGGTTTGAGGAAAAAAACTGCCAGGCTTTTCGATTTTCCCCGAAGTATCCAGATATCGAGATTCGAGTTATCAGGATTCTAATGTTAATTATATGACCATTATAAAATGCTTAAAAACCTCAAAACTAACTACTTATAAAATTTCCCGGGGCAAGATCCCCGGTTTGCCCCCCCCCTTCCCCAATATTTTTTGTAAGTCGGCATACCTGGTTGCTAGCACCAACACCAGTGAGTACGTATCACATGCATCATATGGCGTGAAAAATTTACGCTCCAATTCAAAAGTGATCTTTACTGTAACATGTGTATGTTTTAATGGCGGTACATTTTCTTATTTTCGACATCTTGCGAATGAACCGAAATGAAACGATGAATCGATGGTCGGTGAAAATTTCACTAAAATGTGGACCAGTGGCGAATACATACGGGGGTCAGTGCCCCCCCCCTTGTGGGGCCGCCCGCATTGCCGAACATTCCCGAACCACAGTCGTAACTTTTTTATCGTGAGATAGCTTCCTACTGTATACGCGTGTGAGCATAATTTGAATAAAACTTTGTTAAACTTTGCACGTGACTTGATTACTTTTTCATTACGATAAAAGTAAAGGTAGCTCAAGATATTTTATGCGACCCCATACCCCCGAGTTATTTTTCTACAGGGTGGTATCCAAAAGTAGTAGGACTGATTTTTTAAAATTTATTTATTGAACATTTTGACACATCGACTCAGTACTCTTCAAAATAGGCCCCTTGGGCATCCGCACACTCCTTGTAGCGAGTCTTCCAGGTCGTGAAGGCCTTCCGGAAGTCGTCCTCCGGGATGCTGTTCAGCGCCCTCGTCGTCGCCGCTTCGACCTCTTCCAACTCATCAAAACGATGCCCCTTGAGGTGCCTCTTGATCCTAGGGAACAGGAAGAATTCCTGTGGTGCCACATCAGGGATGTAGGGAGGTTGAGCCAACGTGGAAACGCCGAATTTGACCATGAGATCCCTCATAATCCACGCGCCGTGGCACGGTGCATTGTCGTGGTGGAGCTTCCAATTCTCCACCAGGTCTGGTCGCACGCGTGTGATCCGATTTCGCATCCATGTGAGCACTTCCACGTAAAATATTGCATTTACAGTATGTCCAGGAAGTACAAACTCCTTATGGACAATTCCAGGACGGTCAAAAAATGCAATCAACATCGATTTCACTTTCGATTTCGAGATTGACGGATGTCTGGCGCGTTGGTCGTCCTCGACGACCTCCCTGCCCTCCCGAAACAACTTGTGCCAATCAAATATCGAGGAACGGCTCATGGTATCCTCCTTGTAGACCTACGTAAGCATTTTCTTGGTTTCGGTTGCCGATTTTCCTAGTTTGTAGCAAAACTTGATGACGTACCGCTACTCTAAATTTTGCTCCATCGCAACCAACGACGAGGCGTCAAAACAGGAGGTCACGAAAACAGTAGTCCACACTCAACTAATGCACACAGGTGAATGCCACACATCAAAATCTGTTCCCAAGGATCCCCCCCACAACATCCGGTCTTGCAGAACCCCCCTGAATCTTTCTGCCCGTGCGAAAAAAAAACAGTCCTACTACTTCTGGATACGACCTGTATATCCGCTACTGATGTGTAAAATTACTAAACCAATATCGATGTCTAAGTTCTAACAACACGTAACTGAAAAATAGCGAATTTTCAGGACAGCAAAAAAGAAAAACGATTTATTTTTTTAATTGCATATAATTTTAATTTAAATTAAAGAACAAAAAATACATAAAACTTAAGAAGAAGCACCCATTTGCAAACAAAGAGTTGTTTTCTGCGTGAATTTCATTTTTTATTGACAGTATTAGCAGTATTTACTCATACCGGCCAAATTTTGAGATACGCATTGTTAGAAATAAAGAAAAAGGCACTGATTTAGCAATTGGATAAATTTTCTCGGGGTTTCCACCGGGTGAGTTGCCTTTTAATCCGAAAATGGTGCCTTATTATGTAGCGATCTGTTCAGTGCCAACAAACCGCTTTGTAAGAACATTTTCGGATGTTTTTTTTCGGATTTTCGGCAACATTTTCGGATGCTGTGCCATAAGAATGATGGAAGAGGCAACCAATGAAATTTCGGCCTACAAGCAACTCACCCAATGGGAAACCCAAGAAGATTTATCCAATTGCTAAACCAGTGCCGTTTTCCATCATCATGACTGAAAAATAGGGTAGTTTCCTTCATGAAAGAAAACGAAAGGCATTGATTGCGATTCCTTACCCACCATTAGTGTATTCATAACATACAAATTATTTAGTTTTAGAAATCCCAGTTTAGACGAATGGCAATGGTCAATTTTAACCGCATTTGAAAAAAGCCAGATTGACGCCCATGCGATGCCACTCCACGTGACGTCACAGGGACCTAGTTTCTATACGAGTAGATAGGAGTTTTACATCGTCAGAGATTACCAATACATGCATGAGGCACAGAGCTCAGGGAAACATGTCTTAATAATCACATATTAAAACTGCCTAAGGTCGAAAAGTTTTCTTCGTTGGATAAGCTATTAATAATCCTTATTTAAGCCAAGCGCTACCTGGTAGCAGCCTGCGTCGTATTAGCGCTCGAAGTCTCGCCCCAAGGTCACCTCACGCGGCGGAAGCCGGAACCAGAATGAAGTCACCCGGGCTTTTCCCAGCATTCATACTTAGCCGTCGCGTTTTCGCGCGCTTGAAAATTTTCACTTTTCATTTAATCGCGAAAAATAGATATCGTCATTTAAAAATCTAAAAGCGTGATGTGCGTTCTCCGGAGTAATAATCTTTAGATTTAGGTAGTAAAAAATAATAGGAAACCACCCTATTACACAGTATAAAACCTGAGTGAATTATGTCCATTTCAGAAATATTGCACCACAGCTCTGCCATCGTCTAGAGTTTGCCTTATTGTATTTATATTTTTTATTCTCTATTCATCTAATTCTGCATAATACCCCGCATGCCGCCTAAAAGGCGTTTAGCAGGGGTGTTAGGACACCAGCCGTTTACACATAAAAATGAAGTGCTATAAGGAAATTACGACTAGCATTTATTAAAGTCCTTTATGGTTCGGGGGAAAAAAGAATTCCCATATTATGTATCCGTTCGACAAAACATCTCTCTTAATGTATCGCTTCTGTCGGACCTGGAAATATGTAAAGTGTGGCTCTAATATTATGTTATCCGTGTCGCTCTTAAAGATATCCATTCTCAATTGCTCAAGCAATCTAAGCCTAGCGCTCAGCCTCCAAGTCTCCAGCGGCTCCCAGCCTAATTTGCTTAACATCTGGGTAACGCTGTCTGTACGCCCGTATCAGTTATTGACGAACCGCGCAGACTTACTTTGTATTTTATTCAGTTCGCGGATTGAGTTTTTTTGCTCCGGATCCCATATTCTCGCTGTATATTCAAGGTGCGGTCGGACGAGAGCGAAATAGCACCTTTCTTTTACTTTCTCATCCGAAAATCTTCCCACAATACGCTTGACCAGAATGGATGATTTCTTCTCGTTGGAATTTACGTACCCCGAAACGCAAGTGCTTCATCTATCCCTCTGTCGAAGTGTTTTAATCTTCTACTTCATATCCTCTTATGCTCATTTCTTCCCTGGTCGCGATAAATGGTGATCTTCTTCCTTTTTGCCTTCAGCCTGAATTTGCCCTGAGGTTAAGACGTTTTATTCCTCCCTATTATGTGTATAAAAACGCCTGATCTGATGTTGCGCTATTAGATGTTCAACAATTTTAATAGAATATAGCTCCGTAAAGAGGAGCAATAGCAAATGCCTAATGTAAACCATAAGTTTATAATTGATGTTTTTCTAATTTAATCTAATAAAGAAATAATTCGTTATGGTAAAACCGTGAAAAATATATGAGCTAAAGTATACTAGGAAAAACTCGGAAAAAATATTTCCCGAATTTATAGAAAAAACTTGGCTCATTAAAAATGGTGAGATGCGTGATTTTGAAAAAGACGAGCAAAAGGAGCCTTTATAATGATATTTCTCATTTAATAGAGTCTACCATTTGTTGTCGCCCACTCAGAGATCACGTTTTCAAGCGGAAGGATAGTGTGGATGACGGGGGTAGGTTAGGGTAGCGCTCCCCCCAGACTACGCCGCAGGCGTGTCATTAACACATTCAGGGAAGCGGGAGAACTCACATTTGAAAGATTTTTGAATGGGGTATTCGAAGGCTTCACCTCTAAGTCGAACCCAGAATCAGCAGCCCAGAAAGTAAAATATTATCAAACGTTTATGCGATAGCTGCTACCGCGTGGTTCTCATTCGACATTCATTAACTGATTCAACCCTAAGGGTGGTTGGGATAGGTGAGAGTAAAGCTCCCTCATACTAAGCGAGCAGTGTGTGATCACTCGACGAAATTAATCTAAGAAAATGAATATCGGTAAATTTCTTACGGCAATCGTCCAAACTATAACCATGTTTATGCTGTGGATGGTATTACCTGAAAGGCAACAGACGAAGTGAAGTACCTCGGAGTTACGATAACCTCGAACCTCTCGCGGGGAACACATATAAGGAATATTGGCGGCATAGCCCTGAAGAAATTAGGATTCGTCAAGCGTATTGCGGGAAGATTTTTGGATGAGAAAGTAAAAGAAAGGTGCTATTTCGCACTCGTCCGACCGCACCTTAAATATGCAGCGAGCGTATGGGATCCGGTGCAGAAAGACTTAATCCGCGAACTGAATAAAATACAAGGGAAAGCTGCGCGTTTCCTCAAAAACTGCTAGGTACGGGCGTACAGACAGCGTTACCCAGATGTTAAGCGAATTAGGCTGGGAACCGCTGGAGACTCGGAGGCTGCGCGCTAGGCTCAGATTACCTGGACAATTGAGAATGGATATCTTTGAGAGCGACACGGAGAACATAATATTAGAGCCACACCATATTTCCAGGTCCGATAGAAGCGCTAAATTAAGAGAGATGTTTTGCCGAACGGATAGATATGGAAGTTTGTTTTTTCCCTGAACCATAAAGGACTTTAATAAACACTAGTCCCAACTTCGTTTGAGCACTTCGTTATTATTTGTAAATGGCTGATGTCCTAACACCCCCTGCCAAACGCCTTTTAGGCGGCTTGCGGGGTATTATGTAGATGTAGAGGTACATTTAGGATGCCCCCTTTTGTGTATTTCTCATTCATCTACATTACAGGGTGGAAATCTTACCATACTAAATATAATTTACGAAAAATATTACCATACGCAAATATCTATATAAATATTTAAAATAGGATATATGTTTGTCTGTCCGATATGCGTTTCTGTATGGTTGCTCGGATTGCTACTAAAATGAGTTCTTAGAATAATAATTTTTTCAGCCATTTGTTGTAATGTACACCTTTCGAGATATTGCACTTAAGGCATTTTGGAAAATTTCAGTAAATCTAAAAACGTAATAAACGACACCGCACACTGCACAAAAGACATTCCTTACAATGCGCACGCGAATTCACCGCCATATTTAAAAACGGAGCCACATTTGGTACTTCTGGACGCTGGTGAGGAAATTTAGCTTCATTATATCGCTTTCAAAGCGTCTTTCAGGCATGAAAACGACACCTTGGACTTGTTTCGGCTAACAAAACTGATTATTTCAAAACATAATCCATCAAAATCCACCCAAAATGCTCGGAGGAATCGGATTTCGTGAAAGAGATGTTTCCACTGACCCGTGCTATCATGAAAGAAAGAAATGCCCTTTGGCATCGTTAAATTGACACATATTAATTGATATTGCACGACTATTGGTTGGGCATGGGCAAATATTGTTTGGCCTCAGTGGTCTCTCTTCGTTGACTGCAGCTGGAGTGAACTAGAGGAATTTAAACCAACCGATCCCCGACTGTGTCGCAATGCGCCGATCATGTAAGTAATGGGATATAGCCCAACATCATATTCACCAATAGTCAGTAATCCTAAGATAGGTTTGATGCAACCATTCTGTTTTCTGCGCACCCTTTTCAGGTTATCGTTTCACACCTGCATATCTATTTTCTTTCACATCCTTTTTTTACCTGCTTCCCTTTTTTGTTATTGCCAATTACTTGTCCCTCGACGATTGCCTTCATCAGGCCATCACGTCTCACTGTCTTTATTAGGCCGTCCGTATTTTGTTTCTTCTTGCTATCAAGATTATCACGGAGCCACTCCTCTATATTACTCTTCATAATAATAATAATATTTATAGGCTCGGGGTACAATACCCCTAAGAGCACCAATATAATAATAGTTGTGTGTTTAAGGTTCTACAGAATAAACATAATTTAAAAGTGTATGTGAAATAATACAAGAAAAGCATTGGAAGTTAAATATAAGCATACAATCGGAATATGTCACGTATACAATAAACCTAAGGGAATAAAACAGTGACTAAGTGACATAATTATTCTATTGTGAGCAAACCAAATACAGAAACTTTACTGGATTACTGAAGAAAGAAAACATTTATAACACCTTTGTAAATGAATACAATTTAAGAAATTTTAATGTATAATAAACTAATAACAAAACATGGGAAAGTTATCGCCGCTGATTCTTTTCGGTATAATCTGAGACCAATAACAAATGCTAAACAAAAGAGTCACAAGGTCATTTTTTGTTTGTACAGAACTATTGAATTATGCTTTTATGTAGAAGGAAAGAATAAACTTTTGTTTTGAATGTTTGCGTACTGAAAATATTGTTCAGGTCAAAAGGGAGGGATTCCATTATTTCGTAGATTTGATCAGGACAGAGTGATGACACTTGGCGGTTCGATGAGCGGGGCAACATAGGTCATAGGAATCCCTTATTACTCATGCGTTTGATCCTCATGATTTTTCTGTGGCACCTCATTCTACATTAATCCATCTGTAAATTATCCACCGCTATCATTATTCATGCCTCACTCCCGTACGGAAGCGTGTGCCAAAGGTAAGTTCTGATAAAAAGTTTCATTACTTCAATGCTTGAAATTCCCGCTTGTATTAGATCTTATTTTTGGTGGAATGCTGTCATATCCTGGGCTGTTAAGCTGAATATCTTTCTTTCTCCTCCAATCGCCCGTTATTTTGCTAACCAAATAGTAGAATTCATTCACTTATTCCGTTTTATTTTTTTTCCAATTGAGCCTTGACTTCTTCTCTGCAATTGCATACTAACTGTGCTGATTTTCAGCTGATATCTACCAATTTTCCGACTCATATTCATCAAAATCGTCTTAAAATCCTTCTCCTATCCTGTGCTATGACAGAAAAGTCCTCACCAAATCGTAAACCTACCTAAACTAATGAAACCTTAATGTACTTGCAGAGAAAAGAGGAAAGTTATCACGTTTAATGCTATAGAAGGCAAGAAGACGTTCCCTTTGAGTATCAAATGCACTGCTCGTGGCATAGGGAGTCTCCTATACTATAATCGCCACTCGCTTAGTTTGTTCATGGCCCTCTAGATTGCTCTCTCAACACTACACTCTTTAAGCTAATATAAGATGGCAATTTCACTCACTGACTGACTCATTGATACAATTTCGCAGCCCAAACTGTGATAGCCGTGGGTATTTGGCTTATTGAACGTAAAAGTAGAAAAAAATTCATCGGGAGAAAAATTCTGAAAACTTGAAAAAGTCGATTGGTTTTCGAGATATATCGACTTGAAGTAACATGGGAGCCTTATGGGACTAAAACTTTTTCGCTTTTATTTTGTACTTTTAAACGTCCGATGAACATGATATTCAATGGACATAAAGAAGATTTTTTTGTCAATTTTTTGGTATGGTTGCCATTGCGACGAATTGATATTTAGTATTTTTTATTTTAGTTTGAACGCTTTCAATGCTTTTCTTATGGAAAAAGTTTAGGAATTTTTTTGACCAACTTGCAATAAACGTAGGACAAATTCCTTGACATATAAGGTGTAGGATTTTTCGGATGATTTTTTTGGCTATCTTGGAATTTTCATATGTCGAAAAAATTCCGAGGAATAAACGATTTCGATTTAACATTGTCGTGAAGGGCGAATTTTCAAATTCGGATTTCGGCCTTGAGACATGTGTCATATGAAAATTTGGAATCTCCTAGAAAAACCGTAGAATGAACTTCGTATCCTCACGATCTACCTTACTTTTCCTGTAACCATCTTTGTTAATTCATAATAAAATTCCGAAAAATATCCTGCGCGCGAAAAATCATTGTCGCCATTTTTTTGTGGGGCATACAACCTTGAATATCTTAGCAACCGTTCAAGCTAGATTAATGAAATTTTTAGGGTAATACTTTAATCCAAAAGGTCAACTTTTGAAATGATGGCCATTCCGCTCGATCGATTCATGTGCGAGTTATATCGATACTAATCTCCTTAGTTACGCTTTAATCGCTAATAACTTTTTTGTTAATCAAGTTTTGAACATGAAAATTATACACAATACAACTTCTAATGTGTTTTATCCGATAAAAGTTAACACAGGCCGATTTGATGATTAGAACCGATGTTATTATCGATGGAAGTGTGCATTCGATATATCCCTTTTTCTGAGTTATTTATATAGTTACGGGGATAAAAATTTTAATAATTTTGTGAGAAAGAAAAGCTCTATGCACACATGTAAATAATTTTTATAGATAACGATTCCTATTGAAAATATATCGATATGAATTTATATCGATAGGTCTCATTTTCTCCTTTGCTATTGACCGTACCTGTCCGTAATTTACAGGGTAGTATTTGACTGGCAATATAAATGTTTCTTTATAATTAGGGCTCCATGGCAACCATAGTTTTTATTTTATATCGAATATTTAATTTCAATGTAAAGTAAATGGCGATACACTCATATCGTTTTTACGCACGATTTCATTCAGGATTTCGAAGTGGTTGCTAAGGCTCGAAGTGATTGTTGATGTCTGGTAAACCAACTCTACTACACGTAATTACGCTTAAGGAGGAACCTGCGCTTCGAAATACTGCTTTCATTAGTTAGATAAACTCGATAACAACGAGTTAAAATCGCTCAATTAGTCATTCATAAAAATTAAAAGTAATGCTAAATCAATCAAAATAGCTGTACAATGCATGAATTTTACATAAAATGGAATAATCTAGTGATATGAAGAATGGCTGTTATATTGACTCTTAGGTATCGGAAGAATTTAAGTACTTTCTCTGGAAATACAGTAAAGCTATATAACTACATCATTTGTGATGAATAAAATGAACTTAACTAATGAGACCTTTTGCTCTGTTAATTTCAACCTAATTTGGAAAAATGGTTTATTTATAATTGCTGACCACCAACTTGACAACGCTGCCAACATATCGTAGTTTCACAGCGGTTGAGCACCTTTGTTTGTTTACGTTACCTCGTAGATTTATGTTGCATTGTGACAATATTACTCGTTTTATTATCCCTTTTACTTAGCCTTAAGTTATTAAATATACCTTTGGGCTGAAGTGATGGCGTCATTATGCCGATTTAAAGGCAATTTTGTGTCTGAAGGTAAAGGTAAGAGCTTGGATTATTTGAGGAAACGAAATGTGGCCGAAAGTGAATCCATCAATTCCATCTAAGCGATTTCAACGAGTGCATCTGTTGAAGGATACCGAATCGTTTACGTGCTTTTTTAATTTATTAAGGAATTTTTGCAATATTTCCCAACATAAAGTGTCCATCATTGTTTAAATAATCAATGTTTATGTCTTGATTTATGAAGATTAAAGTCCCTGTCGAATGACTGACACAAAGCTCTTTAATGTTTATTTCTTTGTAGATTTTCCATTCAATATCCTCATCCATACTATTAATAAGGAGTTGATTAGTGAAAATTAGAAACTAATGTGTCAGTTTTAACCCAAATGTAATTCGAATCATTAGTATCAGGATAATTAAATAATACTTGTTCCTAGTGCCGAAGTTTCAGTAAATTTGGAAGGCTGGCATTGCAACTTCTACGGACTCACTTGTGTCAGCTGCCATCGATTGTTCAGGAATGCATCCTAATTTTTATCCTCCTGCAATGACTTCATGAATAGATAAATGTATTTACTGTTGTTTTTTCAAATTATGCTAATTGGACCTTAGGAAAACGTATCAAAGTAAATGGTTTGGTCAGTGAAAAAGGAAGTACTCTTGTCTATTTTATTTTATACTTTCTAAGAATTACATGGGTGAATATTCGATTAATTAGTACGTTCGCGAAGTTGTATTTCCAAATACTACATGGCCGGTGCCCAACAACAATATGCTTGTCTCGTGGTACATTAATTTACCTGTACACCTTATTCTAGACATTTAATATCAATTAAACTGATGATTAAATACATAATGCGCTAGATTTTCTACTTTACGCATAGAACTTCTATTTAAATAAGTATTTTCTACAAGTTTGAAACGATGCATATTTTTCGAAATAAACGTAAAAAAATTTGAAGTAGTATTCAGAAGAACAGATAAACTATCGCCAGTCTCATTATATTCTATCATTTTCGCTTTTGAAGCGATACGCCGATAATTTCAAGGGATGTATTGAATTCCGGTCATGATTATTCGCATGTTTAATAAAATGTAGTCGCATATAGGAATTACTTTAACAACCAGCACTGATAAATTTCATAATTCTGTGTATAGCACGTTTCGAGATGAACTGAATATTCGTTTAATGAATACGTATAAAAATGACTCCGAAAAATCCAATTCACTGGAATTATGCAGCGGTTGACAGGTGCAATATCGCTCTTCATATTTAACCTCCGTATATTTGCAACGTTGCCACTACCTCCGCCGCATAATGGCTGCTCGCTCTGCAGAAAACCGGAAGTATGTTCTTTAAACTTAAATACTGGCGCTAACATATCGGTAACCCCTTCTAAAAAAATATATATATTAAGCATCGATGTCTATTCTATGCTGTGCTAATTTTTCAACGATATATTTCGGGCCAAATTTGAGATAAAAAATGTTTTACAAGGGAAGGACATAATTCTCCCATAAGGACAATGTATTTCAAGGTGGAAATCCGTCATTTTCAAATCCATAAATCTTTCTTAAATGGCCGGTGACATAGTAATATTTTTTCACTATTCGATAGAAAAAATAATGAGCAACAACATATGTCAAAATAAGGGGAGGTTTTCGGGCATGTTTGAAATGATGGTTCCTCCTTAAGCGTAACCAATTCATTATTTTGGTTTAAACATTGGCTTATTTTTTTACTTTTAATGACGTTTGCATGCATTACACCATTTCAAAATGCTTAACTGTATTTATGTATTTTTTATATTTGAATGTTTTTAACAGTTTGAATTTCCCTTTGATAATATATCTCCTTTCCAAAATTACATACTACATTATGCATCATTGAAATACGAAAAATTAAATATTCAAGGCGCATCCTTACCCATTCTTTCATCAAATCATTTCAGCCGCAGTATTGATTGCCTAATGTGCGGAATAATTTCAATCATTGTAACCGGTAATACTGACCATTATATACCATGCAGGGTTGCTTTTTCCCGTGGTTATTTAACCACACGAAATAACGGATAGTATGCTATTAAAATATTTACTTACGTTTTCTAGCATACGTAGGGCCTATATGTTATGCCTTTCGCATACTTCTTTACCAACGCTGAAATTTGGGGTTACGGAGACTACACCCTCATGTCGTTTACGTCCCTTACGTACGTTTACACCCTCACGTCACGTCATCCACACACATCGTTTAAGAATGTTTTACATTATATGGGATTCAAGTAGTCGGGAATAGATATCTAATAAAGCTCGCTTAAGGCGTCACGACAAATGAATGCCATAACCAAAAATTGAGTTAATTCGGCGAAGATAATTTGCTGTGAATATGTATAATGATTATGAAAAAATCTTGCGCGACCTGTTATGAAAGCCGTGTTACGCTGATTTGCGTTGGTTGCGCCATCTATACAGTGATAATAAAAATGTATTTTAGAATATCTATTTTCATGTGCATTGTTAATAAAAAAACTTTCGTGCATGGTGATACTTTCGAGTGCCGATATTTCGCGTTCATATTGCCATCTCCCACCTCACAAATAAGAGCAGGTTTTAGAATAGCTAATTTTATGGCTGTGTGTGAAAATAATTTACAGGCCAGGCGATAGCTATCTTTCACATTATTCCGCGCTCATATATTTAAGAATAGATGAACAGTTATGATGTGTATGATTTGTCGAATTTTTATAAATAAACCTCAAGGAATATGCGAATGCTGGATTTTTGAGGACAGAGCGTTTGAGCTTCTCTCGGTTGAAAGGTGGTAACATTTAATAGATCCGTGCTTTTTGGATTTCTGTTTTCGAAGTTAACTTGATCGGCTGGGTATTGGTGCATTGAATTGGTCTCAGTCCGATAGTAAAAAAAAGCTGTTATATTTTTTAAGTATGCTGGGTTCAAATATTCATAACCAGAAAGAGAAAAGCTACAATTCTAGGACAAGGGTCAAAATTCGAAAAATCGGCAATATTTCACAAGTGCTTCCGTCGTTAATTTTATATTTCTCTCCATTACGTAAGTATTCTATTCAAAACGGTCTTAACGCTTATATCATCGTGGTTACTAAGACGACGTTAAGTATTGTTGAGAGCGAAATAGCGTATCCACCGTCTATTTCATCTATTAAAAGGATATTGTAAGTGTTTTCTTTCCCTTTTTAAGCAACTTATGGACCCAATACTCGAACACGCGTGACACAAACATGTTCCCACCCCCCTCTCGAACCCGCTATATGAAATCAAGCACCTATCGACTCGTTTATTATATGGCAATATAGAGGACTCTGGGTTTGTTATTTGTTGTACTTCGTGTGGGCGAGAGTGTAATTGTTTTGAGTCATTGTTTTCGTGGCTGTTGGCCGTGAAAGTGGAGTTGTGGATGCGTCGTCGTGTAGGAAGGGTCTCGTCCCGTCGTTGCAAGAGGAAGCCATCGACGGTAGCCTGACATTCAGGTGAGTGTTGAGTTGATTAGTGTGGGACTCCCTGTGCATATACAAAATACAGTCCACAAATAATGCTCTCGTATCGCGCGCATATACACAGATACGCTAAGATAAGTTGATTTGAATAAAGCTTAAGGGAATATACGTAGGTACTTGATACGGTGTCTAAAATTTTTCAGTTAAGCCCATCCGTGATAATAACATGAAAGTAAGAGAATGGAGAAAGTGCCTTAGCCTGGCTGAGATCGTGGCATGAAGAAACACTTAGCGGTCCACAGACAGGTTCATCTCCACCTTCTTCATATTCTTCCTCCCCATGATGGTAGCATTGCCAATTAAAAAAACCAGTTTCAAAGATTTCAATCAAAGCTTCAATCGGCTTTCAGACGTATACTTCTAAATTTCATGTTAATAATTATTATTAGGGATCGACTTAACTGAAGGCAACTTTGGTTTCCAAACCAAGTACATTTGCCGCTATTTTTAAACATGGCAGTGAATTCGATTGTGCATTGTAGTTAATGTCTTTTTTTGCGGTGAGCGTTTATGACGTTTTTAGTGTTCCTAAAAAATTCAGAAATGTCAAAAGTGCAATATCTCGAAAGGTGTCAGTATATTCTTAAATTTGTTAAGTATATTCTTAAAGTTGCTGAAAATAGTAAAGGGAAATGAAAATTTTGGGTGAAAGTCTATGACAACCGATATATTCGTAAAAAAAGAGAAGATATTTCAATTTCAAAATTAGTAAAAATTAGTAGGCCACTCGGCGTTGCACAGTGGGGCCAAACCTCACTTTAGGCGGACAAAAGACAAAAAATGAAATCATGAATTGGGTTTTCTAATATATTAGGTCGGCTATCCAGATGTTTGAACTCCATCTTTTCCGTCTTCCTTCCAGGATTAGGCAACTAAGCCTGTTCTTACTCCTTATTACCACGTTTTTCTTGGTCTTCCTATACTTCTCTTGCCAAATGGTTGATAGTTCATTGCTTGTTTTGGAATTATTTCCATTGGTATTCGAAGTATATGTTCCTTCCATATATGTTTGTAGTCTTGTAGTTTGTCAGTGACTGCCTGTTAACCCAGTTCATCTCTTTTTCGAGTGTTTCTTATTTTATCCGATGTTGGGTAGCCTTTCACTGATCTTAAAAATTTCATTTCCGGTGATTCTATCTGCCTTAGTTCATTCTTATTTGGTACCCAAGAATTTGATCCGTGAGTACAGTAGCGACTGCCATCACTTTATAATTTTTTTGTGTTTTCTTTTCTTATTTTGTTTTTTAAGAGTTCTTATGATTGTGTTACATATTCTCTGGAAAGTGCTGACCTTATTTATAATATCTTTTTCCTCGTCATATGTTTTATCGCATCCTAAGTACTGAAAGTGCGACACTTGATCCTCGATTTGTTCATATCGGGTTGCTTCCTATAAATGCCATAGTCTATTTTTTTGTTTTGAAATTCTTAGGTTATATAGTTAGCTCTACTGGTATAGTCTGTGTACTGCCATCTCGAGTTTGTCCTCTTTATCTTGTATTATAGCCTGATCGTCAGCAAACAGCATTGTAATCAAGTATTGAGATGGTCCCAATTTTATTCCTGTTGATACATTACTCCATAACAATGTAATTCACAAGTCTGTATGGAACTGCGCGTAGTAATTAGTGGCAAAGTGAGAGATGAGTTTGTCTCGTAGACATAGACACCGAAATGAACGGTCGAATTTAAACTAAGAGTGAAACACACTGATCATCTCGATTACATTTTTTAAACATTCATCTGATTGAAACATTTACTGAAAATTGAATTAGGTTTTTAAAATTCCTATTTTGGAGAAAGCAAACGTGGAAGAATTAATTATCAAGAATGGAAATTTGTTGATTTTTCTCATTAATATTTTTTAATCAATTAGGGAAAAGTAATATAATCGGACGGAATCGTATCGTGATTTTTACATAATATTATTCAATAAATATGAGATAAAAATTGAAAAGAAATCAATTGCCATCGAGTTGCAAAGGGAGTGTTACGATAGCAGAATTTTATTATGCATGGCAGGCAGAAAGGTAATTCATTCGGTTGCTACGGCCGCATGGCAACGGGTAAACTATAGTTATTATAAATCCTGAATCACACAATTATTTTCTTTCGTCGCGAAAAGTCATAACAAGAGGGATCGCTTTTCGCGACCGGAAAAGTGATCGCTCAAGTGATCATTTTTCTGAATCACACGGTCCCTCCCGCCGTCACCTTTCGCATAACTTTCGATATTACAGCTCATTGTCATTGGTCACTTAGAAAATATAAAAGCGGGTTTGTTTATCTATGTCGTTCCCACGATTGTCAAACGTTGCGCTGCAATCGCTCCATACGGGAATGCGTTCTGATTAACTGATATGGTGTTTCCGTGACGGTTTTAAAAAACGGGAAAAAGCGACCAGACGACCAGTGATGAAAACAAGTGATGGGAATCCTCATCATTAGAGTGATCGCGGAAAACAATTGCCGGCGACGATCATTTGCCAGTGATCACTCGAGTGGTCGCGATAGTGATCACACGGCAATGACGGTTAAAATGATCGTTTAATTCAGGCTTAACCCTTTCAGTCCCACCTTTCTTTAATTTCAAGTTATTTCGCTGGCATTCATTACACGTGACTTCTTACTCTTCGTAGGACCGGTAGTATTCAAGAATCTCATTTTATATGCTCACATATTCTTTTACGCAATTTTTTAAATAATGGACAGAAATGTACCGCTGGGACCTTAGAGCACTTTTTTCTCTCTCATCTAATGTTCCCAAAATTAGATAAACCAGTGATATTTATTTTTTTTAAACTCTATATTTTTGAGTTTTTACTCATAAATCTTATTAGAACACACTTTTATGATTTCAGCAATTTTTCTTTCAATATAAAATATAGTGATAAACAATAATTTTCCGTTTTTTTTTAATTCTCATACAAAATTGAGTAAAATTAGAATTATTAGATGTAGTTACGTATGGTAATCTTGAAAACGATTTCTTGTGGAATTAAGACACAAGTATACAACACAGTGAGAACACTTTGTATACGGCTTAGATTGTCTTTTATTAAGACTACACAGCTCACAAAGACCCCTTTCTGCGTCATGAACTGGCCAATGGACTCCTAGGCCTGTCATTCGTACATCTTTGGGCACGGAATATTTTCCTTGCGCTCTTGTTTTCTTTCTGACTAAATCCATAATTTTTGCAACTGGGGAACTCCACGTCTTTATTCAGTCTTCCTAAACTGAGAAATCCAAACCAATGTCAATCATGGAAATCGAACGTAAGTACGCATTTCTATCTAGTAGTATCTATTTATAAGTTATATTATTTCTCAATATAAGGTATATATTGAGAAATTATGCTTACGTGATAAATAAAATGTGTATGCTGTATGTATTTTGTCCATTATTATGCTCAAGCGGTGAAGTTTTCTGTACAAGTCAATTTTTAAATATTTAACTGTTTCGTATCGCTTCCTTGAAGACTGGGCCCGCATTGCCATTGACAGATGTATTTCTATTAACTTTGTTGGCGAGCCCTTTACTCTTCCTTGTTCATTATTGCACAGCATGCAAATTTTTGAACTGTTTTGCTGAGTACGCGCTATACACGATAGTTGGTTGTATCTCATTTTTTGAGAGGTAAAAGCACAATTATTAAAGTCCAGTATTTTATTTCAATCCGAGTTGAAAAATTGTACACTCAAACTTCAGTGCGAAACTTATTTTAAGTATGAAACGTGAAAGTTTTCTTTTGGTGTAACTAGGGATCATAGGGATCGTAACTGCGAGGCAAGTGCCAAGTGGAGAATAAGTGAAGAAAAACAAGCAATTACCGGTGTTGACCAAGTTGAGAAATCTTTAGCATTGTAGGTTTTTCTCTGATTTCTCTAGTTATTTTGTTGGTGTTACTCTATTATAACGTCGTAAGTAATACACTTTATGTATTCATATTCATGTATATGGACTTTCAGTTTTCACTCATTGCTACAATTCATAATTTTCTGTGACGAAGGTTTGTAGGTTGAAGGCGTTCAAGATAACCTACGCATTACATTTTTTTCTTTTCCAGCCGGCTAAGAATTGTGTTTTTATCGGGGTAGCGCGTTTACGGCTATAAAGACCCCTTTGAGTAATCGCAGTGAGTTAGCAGTGGATATTTCATTTATAATTCATAGCTTCCTGAATCTTTATTGGTATTTTTCATTGCATCTAGGTATCGAAATACCTTCTTAAAACCAATAAAAATATTTTTTTTGACATTTTCTACTTCATTTTTGCAGAGGATCGACGGTACATCCTATAACACCATTACATTATCTTCACAACGCTACAACGAATATTAAAAAAGAGAATCCTCAAGTCGGCCTTGTAATTTGTTGTCGCTGACCGCGCATTTAAATGTTTACAGAAGTCGCTACTCGCGTCGCTGACGGACAAAATGATCTGTTTTTCACGGGAAAATAAGTTCTAATAAGGGGTGCAGGAGGAAGTTTATAATAACGGTGATATTATTTATAAAATTCATAACTATTCATTGTTATTCCTCGCAATCAAAAAACTTATACTGCAAAATATTGGAAAAAATTGGATTGCATTGCAGTCATCGCACCGTCTCGGACATTTTTGAAAACCGATTAAAATTCTACCGAAGAGAAGTGGCAACAGAGATCAGCCTACGGTGAGATAGAATTGGGCCTCCTCCATGCAGTCCCCTTGAACGCTATCCTCGATGCGTCGGACATATTGGCAAGTGACGTCAGCGCCTCCAGCGCCGCAATCCGCGATTTGAGCCTCGAATACTTTTCAAAGTCCAAGGCATACAGGGTTTTTTCTGACTATCTAATAATGAACCTAAATCACTTAATTCACGTGAATTTACAAAATCACTCTCCAAGCATTATAATGTGTCATTTAAAATTAGTGCGGCTGTTCTTGGTCGAACACCTTCAACGGCTGAAGTGATAACCCCAAATTCTAACCCCTCTAAGTAACCTGCACATATATGGTGTAACTATGTAATCAGTAACAATTCTTTTTCTGTGGAACAATTTCATATAAAAGAGCCTTGAACTCGAATACTTAATATGTGACTGATACATCATAGAAGAACCGTTCATTTTTCCATATAGAATTTTTCTTGCAGATTTTAATTTAGAATTTCATCCCGGCGGCTGTTTTTAAGGCAATTTTTGTGTTTATATACAAATAAGTGGGAGTGATGGTTATGTAATTTTACACCCATTTATGAACTACAAGATGATAAATTGTCAGGAAATAAAATGCCTCCACGACTCACTGTTTTACATTGGCATTCATCTTAGGATTTATGCTTATTTCTCTTCACACGAATTATGATGGCGGGAAGTTTTGCGCCTTGAATGCTAACGACTATTACTACTGAGATGCCATGCTGATCACAGTAGAAAATGAGTAATATTGCGCTTTTTATTGCGGCGGAAATTCGAGTATACACAATTAAGGCAAGAATATTGGAAGCCCGAACAACTTCAGGGACAATTTAGGGGTATATTTTACTAGAGCAAAATCTGCATTGGTGGTCAACATTATTTCCGACGCAATTTGTGTAGCATTAGGCACCAAAATTACATGTCAATTACATCAGAGTATTTTGATATTGCCACCAAAGCGTAGCAAAAATGGACATGGTCAGGTTAATTTGATAAAAAATAATACGTGTCTACTCTGAAACATAAGAGCAATTCCATGACCAAATTGGAATTTGGCGTAAAAAAATGACATAGGCATGAGCTTCTGTTCTCATAATCCTAAGGTAGATTGCTTGAAATCGATCTCCCGAAGGGTAACTTAACCCTGATACGGACAACATATTTTTCTGACGTAATCGGGCAAGGTGAGTCCAATGGACGCTTTTAACTTTTGCTTTTAATTTAAACTATTAAACAGTGAAGAATATTACTTTTCACATCAATTTGTACATATTGTGCACCTAAGAATCATTCCACATAAAATTTATTATTGATTGTTTCACAAAATTTTTACATTACCTACTTATTAATTTCATACATAGTCAAACAGCGAGTACAGTGGACTCTTTTGACTAATTGTTTCTGTTTTCACTACATAAAACACCAAATATTTATCGTTACATGTATCTAGTGATAATTTTACATTATTTTGACAATTCAAACCAAATAATTGTAAAATGCACATAACTTTTTACATTTCGTGCAAACAGACTCACCTTGCCCGGATTTGTGGGAATTCAGGGAAAAAAAATTATTTCTAAGTTACTTTGATTCCGAAAAAAATTTTGAATTACTCTAATTTATAGGAAATATACCATTAGAATAAGTAAAAAAATTACAACATGCTGACATTTCAATAACATAATAAAATTCTCAAAAATGTAATGCGATGAGTCCAAGAGACTCACCTTGCCCGAATTAGCGTTAAGGCGAATAATATTTATTGATTTTTCCAAGTGTTCACATTTTTTGCTTGAGACAAAGAGAGAGCCCCACTTTATTTCCAGGTCCGGTCGAAGTGATAAATTAGGACAGATCTTGAGCCGTACGAATAGATATGGGAATTCGTTTTCCCCCAAACAGGAAAGGACTCGCATAAATGCTAATCGTAATTATAAATGGAAGTGAAAAAACTTTGTGAATGTCCACGGTATTTATTTTAAGTACGACGCGTTTCAGCGATTCATCGCTGAAACGCGTCGTACTTAAAATAAATACTGTGGACATTCACAAAGTTTTTTGCTTTTAATTTAAGCTATCAGCGTTTAATTTACACTATAAACTTTACAGCGATTCATCAGGCACAAATGCATGGTTCACGTCACGAAGTCTTATAATGTACATGCGGAAAGGAGGGGGTATGGTTATGAGTTGGTGGAAGTGGGAGAGGGGTTGGGGGGTAAAGGATGGGGGAGAGTTCCTTAGTCATTCCCCGCTGTTAGCCCTGCCCCCGCTAAAACCTTCAACCGAACCCCAATTTCTTACGTATCCCAACCGCCTCCCCACTCCATTCCCCCACCTTCCGCTCCACCTTCATTACCCCGCTGCCAACACTGTCCATGATACATTTCCATACACGGAAAAAAAGTTAAGTTAGAACTATCGAATTCTGATGAAATTTATCAAACTTCTTGGTTCATTTGGCACATTGAAAAATTCAGTAACGATTACCATACCAGTTTGATAAATTCTATCAAACTGGTTTGGTAATTGTTACCGAACTGGACACAGTAGTTCGATAAAAACTACCAAAATCAAGAGGATAATAAAACCGACGTAGCGTGCACAAATGAAAAATTTTCCACTCAGAAAAAACGCTCTGGGGCCGTATTCTGTAACTCCAAACCGATCGGTGTGGCACCGATTCGTCGGGTGCGACGTCACACCGACCTCCGGTAAGAAGTCGTGCGATTCTGTACGAACCCGATCGGTGCGGCACCGACGAGAGGACGGGAGATCGTTGGTAGCCGTACCGACAGCAAAAAGGTGTCGATACGGCCACCGACTTGTGGGTTTCATAAACTCCCCGGTGCGCATTGTACGTTTTATTTTGTTTTTACCTCATCACCGAGTAAATAATGAGGTTTTCTGCAATGTTATTTTTTTCTGCCCCTTCGAATACGTCTCTATAATTCACTGTGTCATAATCTATATTAATTACCTTGACATAAATATAAGATAATGGTTAATAAACATGAGGTTTGCTAACATATAATGACTTTCTCTCATTTATGTTACCACTTAAGTGAAATTTCACCCGCTTGTAATAGGCTTTATTTCTCTCTATCATCATTGATTTAAATGAAAATATTAATTGGATTTTATTCATCTCGAATACCATTATAGCCAATCGGCCAAATTTTGGGTAAACTCTTCTCGGGATTCCCACCGGGTTAAATTATCCATTTTAGCCAACTGAGAAAACCCGGTGGGAATCCCGAAGGGAGTATACCCATATTATTCGCCGGGAAAGCATAAAATCATATTCCAGCCGAATTTTGTCTTATCATTTACATTGACAAAGTTGCCAAAGCGATGCATTGGTCTCCGGTGTTGGTGCTGTTCACACTGTCTGTTGTCACGGCAGAACAGAAGGATGCAGCCGATGGGAGCAAGTGTGCAAAGGAAGAGAAGGCAGCCCCGTCTCTGACTCTATCTCTTACTAGTTGGAGGAATAGCGAGGGAGAATGGGTTGCGGAAATGTCTGCTCGGAAGGAGGTCAACAATTCAATGAGAAACGTGAGCGTTGAAATGGAGCACAAAATCTTCGAGTGCAACGGGAAGACAGTGATCCTAATGACGGGAAGAGGTGAGAACGCTGGAGGAAGATAATATTAATAGTATTATACGTTATTTGTTTATTTCAATCACATTAGATTCGCCATTGCTTGCATTCAATTTGACCATTGTTACCAACTATATACACAATTAGTTGATTGCACCCAAAATAATCCGCATATACGCTATGAAACAAAAAGGTTTATTGGTTACAAGCAGCAACAATGTTACTATTGAACAACGGCATAAAATATTCTTTGATTAACAAAGTTATATAAAGTTTAATAACAAATTTGTATGACTTTGTTTACCAAAAATTGTAACTATAACATTATACACGTCCAAATTAGACTAAAACTTGATCTATTTCTGCAACTTGACTGTTTGATTTTCACCGACCGTATGAACATGAAACAAATGCATTATACATTAGCGTTACACATTTTCTGTGTTATGCAACAAAATTATATAATTTTCTTTGGCAAAGTGCATACCTTGAAAAAGTGATGTTTATCTTTGTTGTATATTGCTCTAATAAATATTTTGATTCTGAAAAACTGCATTCCAACGCTAGAAAGTTATAGAACACTGTTGTATAATATCCTCTTGCTACATAGCATAAATGCGGTTTTAAACCAGTTGTTTTACTCTTGGGTCACGGATTACGACACAAAATTCGGCATTTCGTCTTCGTTTAATCAGAAAACGAAAAAGTAAGATTGACAGATTGGTATGAGTTGGTTAATTTTTTTCTATTCCGCCCGGGCGTCTCGTTATAAAATCAGCCTGGTCCGTTGTACCCTGTTTAGAAGATGTGTTTGGTGCGTTTTTAACAGTTTACTTTTCAATTATGTATTATAAATCAATTCCGGATTCGTACATTTTCTAAGTATGCCGTATTTATTGCAGAAGTGTTTGGTGATCATGGACAAGAAATTGTTAAGGAAGAGATATTTTTCAACGTAAGACATGGAAAAAATGCATTCATCACAGATGGCGGGCGGTCAGCTATTCGGAAGAAGTAAGTTGTTCATTCTTTTAAGGTAAATAAATGGGTGAAGGTTAATAAAAGTATATAGATAGCCAGAGATTTGAGAATATGTAAAAATCTATTTTCAAGAAATGTAATTTGCATGGTAGACCCTGCTGCGTTGGTGCAAGATTGGTCATGTAGCATACAATCAAAGATGTTATCATTAAAAGCTCACAATATTATTATGTGAATGTTTTGCTATGCTTTAAGAATCAATGTTATTTGTGCCTCGTACGCGGTGTAAGTTGACCAATGAGTTTAGGCAGAATGACCCACAAAACAATTTATGGGATGGATTCGATGACTGATCTGTGAACTATCTATAATGGGCTGAAACTAGAACGGTTCCAAATGCCAACGTACCCATACACAATCCAAAATATCAATTGTATGACACAAAATCCACTGAAATTTTACTCAAAATGTTCAATGGAAAATTTCCAATCATTGGACCCCCAGGCATTCATTCAAGAAAATTGGCATTTTCTTTTAAAACTTTTGAAACTACGTTTAAAAATTGACGAATAATTTCTGTATTTAAATTCTAATAAATGTATAAATCGCCCACATTATTCATATAAATACTGATTCGACGATAAATAACACAAAATATACAGAGGCTTAAACGAAAATATTAATTCCATGGAAAAGCGTTAGCTCAGAACACTTCATGAGTTACAAGAATTCGGCTAAAATATTTCGCTTGTGTTGAAAAAATAGCTGAATCCAAGATGCAGTTATTGAATTGACTGCTTTCAATGAATCATGATTTCAATTTTTAGCACTGAAATATGAAAAGATTAGCATCAAATCCAATTTAAACTCGCATCTCGTATTTTATTGGTCTCGTAATCTTTATTGGACCATCATGTTTATATCTATGATATATACAATTATCGCATCCACCGAAAATCACGAATTTCTGTTTTCATATTTCAGTCCCGAAAATCACGAAGGTCATGGGACACTGTTCTCGAGCAGACCGCTGATGGACGATGAGCTCTTCGAAGTCCGGGTGGCGAGTAAGATCAGCGATTGGGGCGGAACTTCTATTGGCATCGGAGTCACTGCTATACCAATCAGTTCTTTCAGTTCCTCGACTCTTTGGATGATGGTTATAGAGTGAGTTCCTGCGACTCGATTTTCAACGAGCCATTTGGATAAAACGTTGGCATTCCGAGAAAGAAGTACAATAACAATTTTGTAGATACTTTCCTGGTGTACAATTTTGGTCCGAGCAATTTTTATCGTAAAAATAATCATTTGGCCAAAAAAGGCAAAAAAAAACATTTTTGTCACCTTCGACCTAGAATAAAATATTTTGCACACACGGGATCAATGGGGAATTTTCAGGAATTCATATAAGTGATATTTGAATCGTTCCCGTAAATTTTCGGCTTGTTGGGCATAGGGTAGTTTCCTATAATTTTTTTATTTCCTAAATCGAGAGATTATTACTCCTGCAGTACGCATTTCACGCTTTTAGATTTTTAAATGACGACATCTATTTTTCGCGATTAAATCAAAAGTGAAAATTGTTAAACGCGCGAAAACGCGACGACTAAGTATGAATGCAGGGAAAAGCCCGTGTGACGTCATTCTGGTTCCCGGCTACGCCGTGTGAGGTAACCTTGGGGGCCTTTGGGCGAGGATGTATGCGCCGCTGCTATGCAGGCTGCTAGCAGGTAGCAGAGTACCCTGCTAGCGCGTAGCACTTGGCATTAGGATTTTGAGTTCGGTGTCGTATTTTAGAAACAAGCTTCAACCCAACCCAACGCCAACCCAAGCTAGAGTTTTAAGTGACGCAGTGTAGGATATTTGTGACTACGCGATATAATGTATTTCTGGATGAAATATAATTGACTGTTCGTCATTACCATTGGCGATTAAGTTAAATGGTGCTTGGTGAAAATTGCTATAGTACACTGTTCCACAGTTTGTTTGTGTTTAGGGGTTAAAAGATATTGTTTGTCTAAAAGCTACCACCACATCACATCTCTTATATAATGCGGCAAGTCCTGACTGACTCACATTCACGCATTGAGCAAAACACAGCACAACGGTAATAATAATTGAATTTCATTAAAAATAATTAGACAATTTTACGTATAAAATTTTTTCGGGCTCGGTTTTGCGGAAGTTCGATATATCCATGGTAACACAAATGGTAACACAAATTAGGACTGTGAAATGTGTTTTGTTGGGCAGACTGGCAGAAGTTTTATAGACAGAATGAAGGAACACGGAAAAACTTTTACGTATAGTAACGGAAAATCTTGTTTTGCAAACCATTTATGCCTGAATAAACATGTTAGTAATTTTGAAGTAGATATTTTAATGACAAAGGGCTTAAATTAGATTTTATGGAAAAATTAGAAATTTTCAATAGCCCGGATGGACTTTGTAATAATGTTTTATTTTGTACTGTTAAAGTTAAGCATCCCCTTTGACGTCAAAACCCTTACCTCCACTCAAGCCTCACTTGTATGTTTTCTGTTATCGTCCGTCATTCATTTGTTCACCCAAACGGTTCCCCCTCCCACCCCCCTCGCGCCAGTTCCATAAGCCTCCTACCTTGTCCTGGGTATAAATACTGAGAGAGCGCTGGTTGTTTCACCTTGAAAATGGCACAATGCGTTGAAACCATGTTCTATTGTTTAGTTTTGAATTCAAAGTGTGGAAATTACCATGTTTTTTGTTCCTACTGATGCGAAAGAAATAAGCAGCATTATTAAGGAATTAAAGTCTAAAAAATCTAAAGGTGTTGATAATATTTCTACACAAGTTATAAAAGAAGTAAATGCAAATATTTCGGAGGTCCTTGCCCATATTGCTAATCTAAGTATGTATACTGGAATATTTCCTAAACAATTAAAAACTGCAATAGTGATACCAATTTTTAAAAAAGGTGATAAAATGAACGAAAATAATTACAGACCAATATCCCTATTATCTGTATTTGCTAAAATAATAGAAAAAGTTGTTAAAGTCAGACTTCTTAAATTTCTAAATCAGCATAGTTTTTTCAATAAAAACCAATTTGGATTTATGAGTGGTAAGAGTACAGAGGATGCATTATTAAAATTCTGTTCAGAGCTGAACGACGGACTGAATAAGAACTGTAGAGTTGCTGGCTTATTTGTAGACATTACCAAAGCCTTCGACTCCATTAATCATAACATACTAATGAATCGATTATGGGAAGCGGGTATACGTGGAACCGCATATGATTGGTTTCAAAGTTATCTTTGTGATCGAGATCAATGTGTGCGTCTTAAAAATTGCTACAGTGAAAAGATTCGACTCACCTGTGGTGTGCCACAGGGTTCTGTGTTGGGACCCATACTGTTTTTAATATATGTAAACAATTTATGGGCTGGCAGGTTTAAAGGTCAATTAACGTCATTTGCAGATGACACTGCACTAAGTTACTCTGTTAATAGTGTTGATGATTTATGAACACATTCAAAGTGATCTATTAACACTCAATATGTGGTTTTCGGCTAATTATATGTTGTTAAGTGAAAAAACGAAATATATTATGTTTAGCATGAGTAAATCTACCCCAAACAAAAGTAAACTATACTATCAATGTGCAAATTGTATAAAAGATAATGTTACTTCCTGTGATAAATGTATTTTGATCGAACAGGTTAGTCACATAAAATATTTAGGTATATATTTTGATCAAAATTGTAAATGGAAGTCTCACATAAATAAATTAAAATCAGAAATGATTTCTATTGTAAGAAAATTCTACTTCCTCAGATACATATGCCCTGAATCAGTGTTAAAAATGGTATATTATGCTCTCGTTAATTCAAGATTGCAATACGGAATAGCCTGCTGGGGTGGAGCATATTTTATCAACATTAAACCATTGATAGTGGCGCAAAAAAGGGTTATCAGGGTTATAACACGATCGTATAGGAAAAGCCACTCATTTCCTCTATTCAAAAAATTAGATGTCCTCCCACTAAGGCATTTATTCATTTATAAAGTCCTTAGAATATTCTATAACCGTAGTGGTGAAAAGGCCCGACCACAAAACTATGACATTAGAGCTTGGAGAAACTTCCATATACCTAGGCCGACGATTGAAATTTATCGACAGTCATACAATTACTTAGGGCCTAAATTGTTTAGCATGTTGCCAAGCAATGTAGCAAACTCTGAAAAAAGATGAATGAATGAATGAATGAATGAATGAATGCTTTATTGATGCTCTGGGAAACCCATAAGAGCAAAAAACCTAAATACAACTAAACATTCTGCTCAAGAATACAATAAATATGAAATAGCACAACATAAACAAAATTAATCAACTCAAAGATTTGTACAACTAAGAACAATACATTTACGGTTTTAAATATTCATACAGTTTACTCTTGAAAGATTCCGGGGTGGAGGAGCGTTTTATTAAGGGGGGTAATGAATTCCAAAACTTAGAGGCAGTGATCTGGAAGGAATTTAGGTATAGGTTGGTACGGGCTTGGGGTATATGGAGAAGGTTAAGGTCTGACCGGGTTCTTCGGAGGGAAACACTAGTCCTGTAAGTGAATAAGTTGTACAGGTATTCAGGCGTTTGAGTACGAAATAGGGAGAACAGAAGAGACCCCAGGAAGTACTTCCTTCGGGAGCCAATAGGCAGCCATTTCAAGGCAACAAAGTGCTCAGAAACGTGATCGTCTCTGCGAAGGTCAAATATAAATCTAATGCAGCTGTTAATTAGTCGCTGGACACGTATTTCAAGAACATTTGTTAAATCACAATACACTAGTATACAATAATCCATAATAGGAAAAATCAAAGAGGTTACAAGTGCTATTCTCGTGTGGACAGGTAAATTTTTCTTTTGAAGTTTCAATACATAGAGAATTTTATTTCCCTTATTGCACATTTCCAATACATGCTGATCCCAATTTAAAGTAGTGGAAAGAGTGATGCCAAGGTATCGAACAGTTTTTTTGAATTTAACAATGCTCGTGTGAACACGAATAGGTGGAAGACTGTCATGATGGATGCTATTTAAAAGTCTTGAATTTCCGAAAATGATTGCTTGAGTTTTTAAGGGGTTTAATTGTAGGCAGTTGATATTGGCCCAAGAGATGATGGAGCTAATATCACTGTTAATTGTTTCGATAAAAAACGGAAGTTCGTCACGAGAGCAGTGAATGTAGATTTGCAGATCATCTGCATAGAGCATATAGTTGGCGTGACTAATGGACTTAGCCAGGTCCAGGGTGTACAAAGTAAAGAGGAGAGGTCCAAGGACGGATCCTTGAGGTACGCCGCATGAAATCGGGAGCCATGGGGATATCTCGTCACCTGAGCCCTTGACAGCTTGACTTCTGCCCGTCAAGTAGGAGTTAAACCAGTTTAGGGCAGAGCTGGAAAATTCGAGGGACTTTAATTTGCGTAAGAGAACTACGTGATTAACTCGATCAAAGGCCTTACTAAAATCGAATAGAACCATAATGGTTACCAATTTCTTGTCGGTGGCGAGACGAATATCGTTAGTGACTTTAAGCAGGGCAGTCTGTGTGCTAAAACCCTTGCGGAAGCCAGATTGGAAAGGGTCTAGTTTACCAGATGATGTTAGAAATTTCATGACTTGAGAGTGCACAATCCTCTCCAGTGTTTTAGAGAGGGCACAGAGAATAGAAATGGGCCTGAAATCAGATGGGTTTTCGGGCTTGATAACCTTTCTGACGGGCGTGATAAGTCCTTTTTTCCAGGCAGCTGGAAATCGAGCGTAGGATAAGGAATAATTAAAGATTTCAAGGATAAATGGAAGTAGGAACTGAGTGGCTTTATGAACAAACATAATAGAAATATTATCGTGACCTGGGGAATTAGATTTCGTCTTCTTAAGGTACTTCAGAGCAGCATCCGGTGTGATGTGTTGAAAAAAGAAATTATTGGCATCAAACGGAACATGAATGTCGTCAATGGTCGGTGCATCTGTTGCAGTGTCGCTGGTACTACTCGACAGAGAGGTAAAAAATTGATTTATTTGATCAATGTCAATATGACCTGGCAGGGCATTGGAACGCTGACGTACTAACCCGAGGTTCCTCAATTCACGCCATATGGACTTTTGGTCACCGAGTTTCAAGAGTTTTGATGTATAGTAATGGTGTTTAACTTCCGTTATGCGGGCTTTGACCATATTGCGATAATCCTTGAATGATTGGAAGTCTGCAGGCTTTCTGGTGCGAATATATATTCTACGAATATGATTACGTTCGCTTATTAGATTACGGATTTCTTCATTAAACCACGGTGCGTGAACGCGCTTAGGATAGCACGTCACTAGAGGTGCCAGAGCATTGATACATTTCAGTAAATGAGAATTAAAGCAATCAACCTTAAGGTCAATACAGTCGGACTTAAAGAAATCGCTCCAATCCAAAGCCGCAAGTTCATTCTGGAAAATACATTCATCAAAGTTTTTAAGTTTACGGAATTTAAAAGGCTTTGGGGGTGTAGTATAGAGCTTAAATCGATAGGAAATTTGAATGAGATCATGAGCTGACAAAAAGGGGACAGGCATTTGAGAGTATGAGATCACCTTGTCAGGGTCATCAACAATAAACAGATCGAGTAAAGTATGACTGGTTGCTGTATGATGAGTTGCAGTAAACGGAACTAAATGAAGATTGTTACACAAGGTAAAATTCCTAATATACTGACTATCAGATTTGACTTGGAGGAGATCAGAGTTAAAATCTCCAGTTATCACAACGTTGTTGTAGGTGGGAAGAAAACGAAGAAGGTCGTTTTCGAAAACACTCATGAACCCAATTTTGGGAGGACGATAAACAACACATAATAATAGCTTTAGAGTATTTGGGCTGATGATGTCGACAAAAAGATACTCCGGTCGGGAACAGTAAGTTGAGGGAGAAGAGGCAATGACTGAGACCTGAAGATCCTGGCGAATAAATAGTCCAACACCACCTCCCACTTTACCGAGACGATCATCCCGAGATGATCAAGATGGGGATTTGCATCCGCTGTAAAAAAAATGGCTTATGAGGTGTGAGGAAGTAGAGTTTCTACTAAAAAAGGTGGGTTAAAAAGTTTACAATAAAAGGTATATTGTATATTCTATGTATGTAATTATGCGTTTATATAAGAAAAATAAGAAAAATAGTTATCCTTGTCCAAATATTTGAAATACGTTTTGTAATAATGAATGCAATCGGCAATAGAACAAATAACTGAATACAAAGAAATTTTACTTCTCATGTGTGCTAGCACCAGACCTATGCAAAAAGTTTAAGATGGTAGCCCCAAAACTACTCAAAGGGGTACCTATATATTCCAAAATTATTTAAGTATGTTCTAAAATGTAATATTTGATTGTAAATGGAATAAATTATATATTATTATTATTATTATTATTATAAATGCGTGATCAGGCAACGGCGTGGTTGCGGTGCTACTAAATATCTCGTCAAACGAAAAATCGGGTGAATTCGTGATCATGCAGAAATGCGTGATCGTGCCCCACACGTTGGAGCGCCAAAACATGTGACGAACGGGTTTTGCGTCCGTTATAAAATAGAGCAAGAAACACCTCAGAGCGGGGGCGACGTAAAAAACGAGTAATTTTGGGAATGCGAAACATACGGGATAATTGGAAGGGGAGGTTGAGGGTGAAAGACCACACGTATTCCTGGGTTGCGAACGCAAGAAATGCATTTATTGACAAATGTCGCAATAATTAAATTTAACATACAAAAATATGGGGAGTAGCACTTGAAAAAATGTTAGTAGGGCCGGATTGTCAAGGATCAAATACAAAATACAAAGAAACCAAAAATCAACTTGATAACATAAAAGTAAACTTGAAATGAACTGCATTTAAATCTTTTCGCAGGGTTTAAAAGTCCACTGCTGCACTTTTAAGATTCAAGATTCACTAATTGTTCCAGCGCTTTCTTGCAATGGGAAAAGAGGGGGTAGGAGGGAGAAACGTTCTCGACGCTGCTTCGACCGGGGACAGTGTGGGGACACGGTAGATTACTGCACCTTATTCGGGAACACGAGGTGATGACGTGGCCGAGTAGACTTCTCATGCGCTCGTGATGGTTCCTCGTTGCATTTTCCAAGCCGACGACTGGGGAGTTGCCAAGGTGCTTTCTCTCTATCTCCAGTAGCCTGTGGCTCCAATGCTCCACCGTCTCTCTCCGGTGTTGAGTGGTTCAATGACTGCCTGTCTCTCCCCGATGTTGAGTGTCCCATCACTGACTGTCTCGTGAGAGGGGAAGGGAGGGGAGGGCAGTGGTTCCACTAGCGCGCTCTGTCGGGTCGTGATTCACCTTGTTTGCGCGGTATTTAAAAAAAAATGCTATTCACACGCACACATGAAACAATTACATTTATACCAAATACACTCAAATAGTAAAAAAAAAGGAAAGGGTAGGAATTGTGTCAAGTGCTACTCATAAATGATAATTAGCGCTGCCGTTACAATATATTGTATATTGCCTTATTCTCTGCATTTTATATTGTTTCACATTTTTTTCTAACATAGCCCTGAAGATGTTTTTAAAATAAAACGAAACGTTGGCTGCTAACTTTTGATTTATTGACCTAAACTCCAGGAAACATCATTTTATATATTAAAATAAGGTCAAGAAAAAGGAGAAAAAATAATAATAATAATCATATTTTAGAAGGTATTTCGATAATTAATTTTGTTTCTATATACGAACAGCACCCTTATAAATGTGTTTTTGATCATGCGCAGCTAGAAGAAGTTTTGTAATATTTTTGTATTGTACAATTTTAACGAAATATCACATATTTTCCTCCAAAGGTGATTCCGTCACAAATGGAATTGCCCATATATATTTTATAATGTTTTATACTTAAATTAGTTCATTTTACATGAAATAAATAAATTTCGCCACGTGACATTGTAAAAAATTGTGCACATTTATGTGATACTAGATGATACGGCAAACGTCGTGCCGCCTAATAATCACTGAACAGTTTATTTAAAACGTTTTATTTATCAAGAGCGGCTGTACTGATTTCAATAATTTTAAACCTATTGCAATAAAATTTTTCGTTTCGACTTCGTTTTCGTTTTTTACACAGTCAATAGATTTAAATTAATTCAGAGTACCAACTATTTGATCCTGATTTACCTAGTTTGAGTAATCCACATATTTGTTGTACACCGTCAAAATTGCTCGCTCAATCAACCCTTTGTGATTTTTGTAAGGATCAGTTATATTCAAGAACATTTTGTTGATTAGCTTACCTTCCAATGAAACGAATTTGCAAACATTCCGAGGAAGTGAAATCAAACTCCTCGATTCGTCGACAGGAACACTGACATTACTGATTGTCAACAATTTGTTGGAGATTTGTTTACATACGGTACTGGAGTGTCAACTCGAGCTCGGCTTAAAATTGGCTCGAATTAAATTTAAAAAATATAATTTCAATTTTAATATATTTAACAATTAAAATGCTATGTTGTTACGAAGCTCAGCCATTAAAATGATGCTAACTCCTAATAACATATCCCTAAGATCTAGATAAATTTTTTTGTGAACTTTGCCTACTTTTTAATGTTTATTCTGTTACCTGGGGCCCAGACGAATCCAGAGAACCTAATATCATTAAAATCGGTGCAGCCGTTCTCGAGTTATAAATGGTGTAACTAACACGATTTTCGACTTTATTTTACATAATATAAATTTACAATTTTTTTCATTCTACTTATAAGAACCATGAGAGAGATATATAATGACGTACTTTACAAATTATCACCGCGTGAAATATTTGCAGGCTAAAGTTCGAAAAGTAAATTCATGGAATCTCTGATGATGGGTGATGAATGCTTTTATTTTCAGAAACCAGACCTGGATGATGTACGATGAAAATATTTTCGTGGATGGAGACGAAAATAAGGAAAATTATGGAACGAGTTTATCTTCCCTGGACGTGAGTTACTTTTCATAATAATACCAGCATTCTGAAAAATGCACCAATATAACCTATCTAAACCAAAGTACAGTATTATTTACGTTTTATGGGTTGCTGATTACTAACTTGACCACTGGAATAAAAAAAATCTAAATTTTTCGAAAACCGCAGCTAATATTATTTTGTTTCAGATTGGTGACAAGGTTGGTGTGCAGCGAACTAGCAACGGTACTTTACATTTTTTTGTGAATGGAGTTGACCAAGGAATAGCCGCAATCGGAATACCTCGAGATGTCCACGCTGTTGTGGATTTATTAAGAGATTTCGTCGCAGTGGCCATAGTGTAAGGGTAAGGGGCTTCAACGTAACCAGATACACAACATAAGCATGCATAATTCGAAAAAGAACTTGTTTTGAATGGGCTCCTCAAGTGAAAATATTAAAAGTGTGACGTCAGCGGGGTGATGCTTAGACAATTTGACCTAATTCCATCGTGTATGAAGTAGCACATCTGTTTTAAATTACGATGAACAATTTTACGCAATGCATTATTTCATATGCGTGTACATGGAAATTGGGTAAACTGTCTTCCATCATGTGTTCTTAGAGTTGTTCCTCTAATCATCAAAGATTGTCTAATGCACCTCTGTGTGTATGTGATCCTTGAAAGGAAATATTTAGTTAAAAGAAACGAAATATTGGAGCAAAATTTTCAGTATATTTTGCGTATCTCTCGGTCTTTTTACCAGTGCTATCATTGATTGAGTAGTTCGATATCACTACCCAAATTGCCATTTATTGCCAGGATAACGAAACAAGAAGGTTTTATCCAATTACGAATACGCATTATGTATTTTTAAACTGTCTCAACAAAAATCTGAAGCAGTAAATAGAAATGGCGACGAGCACAAAAAATTTTAATTGTAACAACTGATGATTCACTGTAAGGATTCTTGTCAATTATGTGTTCCACAAGAAGAAATTTTGAATAAATTCTGGAATTTGTCAGTTGTCTCATTGTCAGTTTTAAAAATAATTTCTCATATCAGAGGAATTCTCCATTGTCCAAATAAAATACCTGTTGAGTTTCTTATTAAATGTCCTTTCTACGTATGTCTCTTTCTGAGTATGAACTTGGAATTGCCGTCTTTGGTTATGCATTCATGCAGAAATATCCAGCGGTAAATATTTTCGTAGGAAATTTATGAGCATCATCTAATACGAGAAATTTCTTTTTGTCTGTGTTGAAAGTAAGGAGATCGGTAAATGAGGTAGGATGATATACAGTTTGTTTAACCTTTTGCGGTCCAATTTTTTCAATTCAAATAGCCTTGTCCAAATTAATTTTCAGAAAAAAGGAATAATTGACAGGATTCGTTGGTGCCTTTTAACTGCTTCATTTTTGTGTTAATAGCAAACTTCCACCTACTCTAGTATTATGATATAGGATCAATTAAAGAGTTCATTATTTAAAAAAATTACCTATGTGTGACATCTCTCGAAACATTGCCCTGGTATAATCCCCCTTATATTTAACCTTGTGATGTCGAGATCAACTCGACGCTGGACCTGATTTTTGCTCCAGACCTGTCGAGCCAGTCTCAACGTTGGACCATATAGGGTCAATTCGAGGCTATTTATACCCACGTGCTAAATAAAACATACAAATCGCCAGACTTAATATGGTGTAGTGATATCCTGAATAAAACACGGGTTACCGTTACAAATTCAAAACAGAAACGCCTAACTCGTCATTTTGACGGATTTTGGCCTTTTTTTTTAACAGGTAGGTGGTATAAATCCATTCATATGAAATAAGATTAAATTTAACTTATTTTTACTTAAATTACATTGTACTCCAATGTTCCCATTTGTGAACATATTTATAAAAATTCATGAAAATTATATTTCGTATCTTTGATTATTTTCGTAGCTTCTGTCATGGGAACAAAGCGTGGGAGTATATTTTCCTCCGTCCGTCGCGTCACGTATTGGACCGCCATTTTTCGTGCTGCATTGTCTAACAGACGCCATTTTGGAATGGTTAAACAAAATGCATTAAAGTAGAAATAACTGTTTTAGCTACAATAAATCATGCATTGAATACTTAATAACATGAATGGACAAGAAATTTATGCGTAAAAATGGAGGAATTTGTGTTAATAAAAGACAATAGTAAGTACTACTTATTTTGGCGTTTCTTACAGTTTTTTGTTTCACCTAAATTTTTATCAACAGGCTTAATTCTGATAGTAAATGAAATTATATATTTCACAGCTCAGATTTTGCTGATAACATAATAAATAATTTTGACTGCCGGGAGAATTATTGACTTTGTAGACATTTCATATTGATAGTGCGTTCAATTGAACTTAAAAAAATTATCTCCGAACAGATTGGAAAGTTATTATTTATTGCAACCGCAAACTGTTTTTTTATGTTTACGATTAATTTTATGCATCTACATCAATGTAGTAAGTCACCATAAACGTATGTAGCAGAAGGGAAAAGGCGATTTATACGCCAAAGTTTACTCAAATTATGTGGGAACCATAGGAATCTCTTCGCAATAATAGTTTTATTCAGATGTTAAATTGATTACAATTTTTAAAAACCAAAGCAATAAGACGCACATCCTTTAGTTAATGATTTAAATAGTTGTTAGTTTAAAGTATAAACGTACTGAAAAACATAACTGATAACTTCAGGGTTTACTTTGTGAGACCTCTCCATATTGTAAGTAAAAAAATAAAACTTTGAAAGGTTCACTATTATTTTAATATGGGCACGACCCGGGTTTCGTAACGTGGTTACATCTGCAGGTCTATGACTTTGTATGACTCAGGTGTTTTATTTTTTTACTCCAGTTTTAACTCAAGTTTTATTTTTTTTAAACACAAGTCCACCTCTCAGATTTTCCCGTCCACTCCTCGGATAACATTTAAGAGACCACCGAATTTAAACACCATATTTAAAGCCACCCGACCTCTCCAAAAGTCGCAGTCAGTCACTATCTCCACACCCTCACCTTGCAATCGTCCCAGGTGTAAAACCTGCAAGATATTCTCTCCACCCCCTGCCTCTTTTCTCCCCAAGCTTAAATGCCTACCGATTTTCCCATCCACTACTTGTACTTCCACCAACATCATCTACCTTCTTCATTGTAATTTCTGCCCTGCTTTCTATATTGGCCTATGCACTACCCCTCTCAATCTCAGAATTAACAATCATCGCGCCTCCTGTTGTCCATCTTCCCCCCACTCCTCTCTACCAGTTCCTACACATTGTCTTTCACATGATTCCATTTTCAATCATTGCTACAAAGTATCCATTATTGCCTCCCTCCCTCCCACCGACTCCGCCCTCAACATCCACACCCTCGAATTGGCGTGCATTTGGCACTTTCAAGCCAATAGCTCTCCGGGTCTGAACGTTGCATCCTAACCCCTATTCCTAACTCCCCCTCCCCATACACCTCTCCCCTTACCCCTCTTTTCCCTTTTCCAACCCTCTCCTTTCCTCACCATTCATTCTTCAGCTGACGAAGAAGCCTGAAGTGCTTCGATAGCTTCAAGTTTATTTATTCAATGTAGGTGTTTCTTTTTTGTGTCTCTGTGTGTATCGACATTAACTTAAACTATTTATATATATATATATACTACACCTATAATATGTTAATACTACTCAGCCTAAATAAACCTGTGGTGGGAGGCGTTTGGCCAGTTTCCTACATTGGAACGGGTTGCATTAAACTTGTGCCTTCATGTATCATATTAGCCTACTTAGCGTACTTTCATCATGACATTTGAAGATTGTAAGGAAAAAGGCAGTTAAGTGCTTCTCTTCGGAACAAGTCGAACAACTAGAACAAGTCGTCTGCTTTTGTCCTTCATCACCTGCCTTATGTCTTATCCGCGGTCTACAGTCCAGCCGGCGAGAGTTGTCCGATGGCACTTTTAAACGAGGGGCGGAGATCTCTGCTCCAGCACGAATTTGCAGCCAAACTGCTGTCCCCCAAACGTACCTCACAGCCTTGCCTAGTCAAACAATGTTGTCACATGACCATGAAGTACTGAAATAGGCCTGATGCACCAAAACAAGCCCTTTCTGCGAATCACCAAAAGAAAGTATTTTTCCTTTGGGTCCTTCACGCTCGTCATCCCTTGTGGCTCCTTTATTCGCGGAACCCTTTTGTTTACATATGAGGTGGGTGTTTCCCTTTCTTACCTGACAACCTTGCCCCCTTCCCCGAACTAGACCCTTCTAAAGGTCATCGGACAACTCTTGGCGGCCGAGCTGTATAACTGGCGTTCTTCCTTTCAACGATATTTGAAAGGGTTGAATTAAATTTATCAAATTATAATTTTCTGAACTACCTGTTTCTTCAGGGATCATATTAGTCTCCTTAGCGTGCTGTCATCATGACATTTGAAGAGGGAAAAGAAAAAGTTAGGTAAGTGCATCTCTTCGGAACAAGTCGAACAACCGGAACAAGTCTTCTGCTTTTGTCCTTCATCACCTGCCTCATCCACGGTCTTTCTCTGGCGTCCTTCCTTTCAACAATAATTATTTAGCCTGAATCATACGATCATTTTTTTGTCTCTCTTAGTCCTCACTTGAGCGATTGATTTTCGGGACTGGAAAATTGATCGCTCGATTAAGCACTTTTCTGAATCACGCGGTCATTATCTCCGTCACTCTTTTCCATCACTCCTTCCGCCACTACTCTGCGGTGTCGCCTTAGATCTTTCATACGGTAGATGGCGCTTTCCACTAGCACCTTACGGCCGGAGCGCGTAGCCTTTCGCTCTCGGTGTCACGTGATTCGGGTCAGATTAATGACGGCATTTGAATTCTCTGTTGTAAATATCGTCCCCGCTCCGGTGAAAGACATGTTACTTTTACTAACAGCGCTTGGGAATTAAGAGTATATTTGGCCATTTATTAACATTTACCTTTTGCTGTATTACATATGGAGATTGGGCATGACAGCAAAATAGACTTCACATCCATTCTGTTGTGATAAGAAAGAGTTTCCCACTGAAGCACAACTGAAGCAGCCAATTGGAATATATGTGTGTTTTAGTTTATGTCCTATATGTAAAATGGAAATTATTCTATTATAATTTGCCTATGAAGGATTCCGAATGAAGCCAAATGTTGAACTCACCATTTCCACAAGCATTAACAGAATGAAATTAAGGCTCTAATCAACTATGCCTGATTGTCTAAGAGCACTGATAAAATATAGCAATATAATAGAGGATTTGATGGAAAAGATTACAAAATGATCACCACGCACTCAGTCAAGTAATAAATATTGTAAACAGGTTCAGAGTTCAAGCTCTGTTCTATTGATGGTTCCTCATTTGGTCTCCCATGGGTTTCAGCATAAGTTGGCCCATTATCTTAAATAAGGAGGAATAGGAAAATAATGTGTTCTTCTAAGATAGAAAATAGCATTTAAAAGATGCCGAAAAATCCCCAAAAAGGAACTGGCTGAAAGTTTTGACCTGTTTGCAAAAATTTCGATCTCTCAGCTTCGTAGAAGTAAATCTATGACAGTTATTTCTACAAATATAATAAACATATTAAAATAGATCCAAATCGGTTAATAGTATTATGAGGAATAGCCAAATGAAAAGAGTAAACGGATCGAACAGGAAGCTAGTAAATTTAAATCATGCGGTACCTGGCTAAGAAATCATGGCCTGGTCCACTAAAGGATTCATATTCACTTTTTTGAGGGGTTTTGAGGAAGAAACGGGCTCGTCTAAAATGAAACAAATAATTTATTAAGGCACATCTCCAGTGGTCTCAAATAGCGTTCACACAATTTATTAAGCATAAAGAAACTACGATAAAATTGATTTCCCTTATTGTTCCGCATAAACGTGGCAAAATTAGTGTTCAAAAATGTAGTGCAAGCGCTATATAACCCTCCGTTGGTCGTGTGACGTCTACCCACCCACCCAGAGCGGGCAAGAAATCTTGAGGAGAACTTGGTTGGTGGAAATCTCTTATCCCATAATGGCTGTTCTATCCTTTTTTTCATCTAATAAGTTTGTTGCGTATATCCTTTCTCATACAAAACTAATAGGGTAGTTCCCTTCATCAAAGAAAACGAAAGACATTGACTGCGATTCGCTACCCACTATTAGTGTATTCATAACATACAAATCATTTGGTTTTAGAAATCCTAGCTTAGACGAATGGCAACAGTCAATTTTAACCTCATTTTAAAAAAGCCAGATTGACGCCCATGCGATGCCACTCCACGTGACGTCACAGTGACCTAGATGCTATACGAGTAGATAGGAGTTTTACATCGTCTGAGAATTCCAATGCATGCATGAGGCACAGAATTCAGAGAAACATCTCTTAATAATCACCTATTAAAACTGCCTATGGCCGGAAAGTTTCCTTCGTTTGATAAGGTATTAATAATCCTTTTTTAACCCAAGCGCTACCTGCTAGCAGGGTACTGTGCTACTTGATAGCAGCCTGCATCGCAGCGGCGCACACATCCTCGCCACAAGGTCACCTCACATGGCGACAGCCAGACTTCACAAGGGATTTTCCAAGCACTCATACTTAGCCGTCGCGTTTTCGCGCGCTTGAAAATTTTCACTTCTCATTTAATCGCGAGAAATAGATATCATTATTTCAAAATGTATAAGCGTGAAATGCGTACTCCAGGAGTAATAATCAAACAGGTCGTGTGTCATTTTATACCTCTATTTTTAGTAACTTCACATCAACCAATTCATGAAAATCATTCTAATTCATGAAAATTATTATTATTGTTTTTATTATTATGTCCTTATTTTAACAAGCGAATTTAGGACTTCACTTTAACTTTGGACAAAATTGGCATACTTACGGGGAAAGGTCCTAAGTTTTGTTGAGTGTCAGCAAGATTTTACATTTTTCACCATTTGACACCACAATGTAGGTTCAAACAAAAACTTTGATTTTGCCTTGTGGGTGAATGAAACAAAAACGAGATTGAAAAAAAGTGTGAATTTCATGATCGTATAATATGAAGACTCCTCTTTTTATCCAATGTCCTCTTCGCTCAAATCATTGACTATTTCCTATTAATAAAAGAGTTATATCAGGTTATTTTAACCATCTCGATTGGCTGAACTTTCAATCCTATGTTTGGTGAAGTTGAAAAAGCAGTCCGGAAGGACGCGAATATTTATTTCCATCGGTTCAGTGGCTGATGGGTCATGGGCCAGAAAGTTGACGGATTTGAAATTCGAGTCGCCTTCACGCATCAGGAAACTCGAGGCTTGATAAATGAAACTGCTGGCACGTGTATATATTCAGTATATTCGGGGATCGTAGTCAGAAAGGCGGCAAAGAAAAGCTCATTCTCATAGAAGAAGGGAAGATATTCTTGCCACTGACCGAAAGCATATTGAGACCATGAAACAATGGGCCGTTTTCACCTGCATTGTACTGCTGACACTGCAGTTCGCGTCTGCAAGAGGGGAGTCGGACGGTAGCTGTCCCATTAATACTGCGAGGCGTAATGTCTTGAAAGTGTCTTACGATAGGCGCTTAAATAATTCGGATGGCCAGTGGACGACCGCGTTCTCAGCTCGCACTAAGGATGCATCCAAATCGACGGCTGACCTTAAGATGGAAGCTACTCACAACGTCGTGGAATGCGGCGAGAATCGTGAGATTCACGTGGAAATCCTCGTCAAAGGTAATTAGCTCTCAGTCATCGAAGCTGCAAATCAGCTTTTCACCCCTGAATTCTTTGAATGCACCCTGGGAGTGGTCGCCAACCACCCCCACCACCGCCCCCACCACACCCTTATCGGGAATGGAATTTTTTCTCAAATTGGAAGTTTTATTGATAAATAACATTGTTCTGCCAAAAAAATAGTTCAAAAAATGCCTGGTACAATTTAGGGTGTTTTTGAATCCGAAAATCCGACCTCCGTTTCTTTCTATCACCCTCCATTTTGACGAGCAACCCCTAAATAGGGGAAAACAACCCCTTATCTAAACTTATCGCTTTTGAAGGGAATTTTACTAATGTTATCTGCTTCTGATTGAAAAAAATCGACGTTTTAAGGCTATCAGGGTCAAAAGAGAGACAAACTTCACTGGGGTTGAAAAGATAAGGGGTGAAAATTGAAAAAAAAAACTTTAAAAAACATTAAAATAACAATTTTTCTTCGTTTTTTAGGACATATGATATGGTAGCTAAAGGAAAAGTTTTTAAGGGATGAATACACTGTTCACCCCCTTAATTTGGAAAGGATTAATATAACATAAAATATTAGAGGGGAAGGGGGTATACGAGTGGTATAGGAGGGGCATATATATTAATTATTATAATTAATAATTTTTGAGTAACCGAAGAATGTAAACTTAACATTCTCATTGAATACGCCTCCTCTTCAAACTATTTTTCCCGACAAACTCAAAATATAGTGTGCATTATCAATAACAGTAAAAATAAACAGGCATGCATTTTTTTATTTGGTATGTTGTCCCTTTTCATGGTGAAGCAATTTCACGTCTTGGTTATATTTCACGCGCTCACGCATTCGGCCAGAATAAGTGGTCTCGGGTCAAAGAGGATTCTGTTTAGCAATATAAGTTATGGGTTACCAGCGTGGTTTGATGCCTAAAAGTGGTAGGGGTCTGTATTACGGGATGCATACGCGGATTAAGGGGAGGTAAGGGACCCAAAAAAAACTAATAAATAAAAAAATTAAAAAAAATTAAAATATACAAGATTTTTAATGCGGTTGCCAATACGTTCGTTTTGATTTGCGTATCACGGAGCCTCAGTAATTTTAGCTTTCAGCACAAGTCAAGAAAACAGATTTGCCGGTCATTGGTCATTCGCTAGTCAGTGCCAAAAAAAGCATTCTTTGGCCGGGTTTGAAAACTGACGTTATTATGTACGTAACTCATAAACATTTTCAGGTGTATGGAACATTTGTGTGGATTCCAAATTTAGCTCAACATTTTTAATTATCCTGATTTTTTAATCATTCGTTCCCTACAAGTAGACAATCACAAACAACCATTTGAAAAAATTTACAGGCCATACTTTTTTTGCAGCCGTTTTTAAAGGGGCAAGGGGCGGCTGGGCAAATTTAGATGAAAAACGTGGTTCTGATAAAGTTTAATTTCGAAGATATTTTAAAAGATGTCAGAATAATTAAAAACCAGTGTATTATTCATGAAAAGAAATTTTGGAAACAATTTAAACTAATTTTTCCATCATAAAAGACAGTCAGTCAAAATCTTTCCGAAAATTTGTCAATACTAACTTTTTAATGCGATAAATTTTTATGGAGGAAACGAGACTTACTAATAAAATGTTATTTCTGAGTTGAATACTTAAAAAAAACTACTTGCAGTATAAGTTTTAGCGTTGAGAATACACTCGTACAAGCTATAGGTCTCGGATGTTAAGTATACCAACTTTAAACTTTGAATCACCACTTCAATAATTTTAAAGCCATAATTTGCACCTATTTAGATTTAGAAACTCCAAAGTTATCTTTCGCTAGTAACCTCATACCTATCTATTGTATTTTTCACTTTTCTCATTTCCAGATGGCCATGAAAACCAAACCGTGGAGAAAAGGAGTATTGATAATGGGTTACGTTTCCACCATCGCCATGGCCCAAATGTAGTTGTGTTCAATGGCGGCTTGTCTGCGCAAAGGATCAAGTGAGTAATTGAATAAAAAGCGTTTTAAATCTACTATAATGAATGAGATTAAATACCTAAGTTGGGATCAGCGGATTAAAAAAATCAGGATTAAAATTGATATTTAAAAATGTAGGTAACTATTTAAATTAATCGTTACTTTTTGTAACAGTTCTAAAACTTGTACGTTGACAGATTCAAAAATTGACTGATTTCAACTGTCGGTGCCATAAACTAATACCTTTATGAAGCACGTGGTGTTCTTTCACCGGCGAATGTAAATAATGAATCGGAAAAATAGCCATTATACTTATACTACCTTCCTGGATGACGCCAAAGTCATGATTTCTAAACGGCCTTTTCATATAATAGGGATGATGTTTATCATCTGAGAAGTGTTTGAAAAGGATACCTTTCCCAATAATATGAGTGTGTCAATCAGCTCTTGGCACATTTTCTGATTTACTTTTTATATACGTTTTTTATTTGCTTTATTTTTTATTTATTTTTCGCATCCACGGTTACAATGGCCGGTATACCAACGGCACGTTCAGTCTACGTCAGGGCTGCGATGACCCTACTTTGTAGTAATTTTGAGGCAATTAGGACGTCTGTCTTATTCTTGATGTGGCGGGCTTGCGTTGCACGGCATAACGTTTGGAGGTATTCCGCCGATCCTCGCTCGTGCCGTCACACTACGGCGCACCGCGTGCCCTCTATGGCCGTTAATGGAACTCTCTGGGAAACAGCGGCGAAGCGATATGCGTAAGTCCCCAGGGAGTCACTCATAAAGGGGTTGCGTTGCCTGCTGCGCCTGTCTCCTGAACACTTGTCTCAATTAATTGCTACTACGGCTTATCAGATAAAGAATTGATTGTTAACTCTGTGAACAAATACGGAGCAATAAAATGATTCCAATCGTTTCTGTGTGTATATCACCCGCGCGTCGGCTACATTGATAAGTCGACTTCTTTCAGAGATACAATAGGGTGGTTTCCTATTATTTTTTTATTGCCTATATCGGAAGATTATTACTCCTGGAGTACGTATTTCACGCTTTTAGATTTTTAAATGACGATATCTATTTTTCGCGATTAAATGAAAAGTGAAAAATTTCAAGCGCTCGAAAACGCGACGGGTAAGGAAATCTCTCCGTGTGACGTATTTCTGGTTCCCCCTCCCGCCTTGTGAGGTGACCTTGATCGAGGCTCTGAGCGCTGATAGGACGCAGGATGCTAGAGGGTAGCTGAGTACCTTGCTGTCTGGTAGCGCTTGGCTTAAAAAAGGTTTATTAATACCTTATCAAACGAAGAAAACTTTCCGACCTTAGCCAGTTTTAATAGGTGATTATTAAGACACGTTTCCCTGAGCTCTGCGCCTCATGCATGCATTGGTAATCTCAGACGATGTATAACTCCTATCTTCTCCTATAGAAACTATGTCCCTGTGACGTCACGTGGAGTGGCATCGCATGGGCGCCAATCTGGCCCTTTTCAAATGAGGATTAAAATGGGCCATTGCCATTCGTCTAAACCGGTATTTCTGAAACGAAATAATTTGTATATTATGAATACAGTAATTGTGGGTAACAAATCGCAATCAATGCCTTTCGGTTTCTTTGATGAAGGAAACTACCCTATTGGTCAAGTAAGTCTCCCAACAGACGGAAGAGGCGCCTCTTATGCTATTGAGGAAATTTGACCTTCTATATTGGTATTTTTCATTCTTAGGGCGCGTTCCGAAATTCACTGGCAGTACTGACAGTGCTGCCAAACTTTTCCAAAATCAACTGGCATTACGGTGCAGTAACCGATGACGTCAGTCATTTGACGACGTTCCCTACTGTGGACTCTACTGTGGCTACTACAAAAAACCGAGAACAGCAGTAGCGGCAGTAAGCAGACGGAAGCTGATGTTCACCTGATTTTGGAACACAGCAACCGCTTTGTTTCATAACATATGGCACGCAATTAATTGAAGTATAAAGGACATAAGTCATAGTATATCCACGTGAACTGAGAAAAAGAACTCTAATTTCCACTTATATTTATGTATTGGATTTAATTTTCAAAAGGATATTACACAATGGAGATTAAAGTATCCATAAATTTAGCGGCAAATAAAAGGCAATTTACATGTAGCTTACTTTAAGTTAAATAATCTCGTCTTTTATTTATATCACCGCATTCAGGCGCATTGTTAACATCGATTTTCACATTTTTATTGCAGTTTGGAGAATGTACATAACGCTGCAGTATTTACCAACAGACCTCTAACTGATAACGAACTATTCGAGGTGAGACTAGACAAGAGGTATACTGATAAAAGTCGCTGCCATGGCATTGGCATAATGGCCCACTCTCCGGACGATGTGAAGTTTTATGAATCAATGTATACCAGGTAAAGTGCCCTGAAGTTTTTTTAAAATATGCCGTTGTTGCCTTGAGTTACGATAAACCGTTCACTGCTCCAGGCAACAACGATGACATAATGGAAACGAACTGTTACTATGAAAGTGAGCCTTCAGTTGCGCGCCGTTGGCGTTCACTTTTTTTATTACCAAACATTGATCGTATTTGGATATATCTGTGACGTGATCTGATTTGACCCCAAATTCGGAAAAACACGTCCATAATTATCTAATTGATCTGATTGTTTCATATCCATCAAGAATCAGTATCACTTAAGCTACGACATTATAACATTACGATGTGATTATTGATAATGATGGACCGATCTCTGAAAAAAAATTGTGCTCCATTAAAGCTCATTATGCTTACCCTAAATGTAATTGATTACAAGTATCAATCACTTCTGTAGAAAGTAATTTAACATATCGATGGCTAAGTTCTAACAATAAGTATTTGAAATTCGGCCGGTTTGAGACGGGTATCTTAAACAAAGTGTATTAACATTTAAAAAATAAAATACAAGCAAAGAATAACTCCTTGTTTGCAAATGAATGCTTCTTTTTCAGTTTTATGAAATTTTGGTTTTTAATTTCAGTGTGAAAGTAAAAGAAATTAATATTTTTTTGCTCTCCTGAAAAGTTGCTATTTTTGAGATGCGTGTTGTTAGAACTTAGCCATCGATTTGATGATTGATGAACACAAACATTTTTCGAGTTTTCCTCACCTTTATCGGCTTAGGTTTCAATGGATAACCATCATTCACATGATGACAAACACCATCAACGCATCGATATACATACCAATTATAGTTGGGGTTAGTCAAGGAGGTTGTTAGTATCTGGAGGCGCTGTTTCCGAGTTTTTGGCCTTGTTTCTTAGTTTGTTGTTGGATCTTATTTTGACAATTTTTGGACTTAGTCTCCGACTGAGGTGGCTAAGTTTTGTTCTGAAAATGAACTACATTAAGCGAAAAATGCTACCATAATCATAAGTATTTCGCCAGTGATTGTCATCGGATTTTTCCCATCATTCGCGATAATTTCATTATAATGTATAAACTCTGTTGCTGTTAGCCACTTTTAGCTTAGTTAAGGCTAGTTTACTCTCGTAAAATTTTATTTTCAGCTGAGCTGGTTGTAGAAACGTAACCGTGGTGTTATTGATAATAATTTTTCCCTGTAAAAAGATATTTGAGTCATAACTTCGCGAAACCTACCTATGAAGTAAGAAAAGAAGATTTAAATTGTGCGTTGCATATTTTATTTTAATGTATTAACGAGTTACGACCAAAAATTTCACCAAATAGTAATCATTGACCCTTATGGGATTGTCAATGTTTTGGTCAAAGTGGGCGTGGCTATCCTACCCAAGCACCCCCATTCCTGCCACGCTGCGCTCCACGGTTGAAAGCAGTGGTGCCCCCTCCAGATATTTACAACCTCCTTGGCAGTGGTTGAGTTCTTTTTAGGGGAAAACCTCGGTGGCGGCGGCGTAACGTCCTCGCCTACCAAACAAGAGGTCGCGGTTTCGATACCTGCCTGGGTAGGTTTCACCAGGTGCATTATTGGTGGGGATATAATTGAAAATATACTTTTGCATTGTAACTTTTGGATTTCCGTTGGCTATAATAAGCAGTGTCCTCTAGATTGCTCTCTCTCTTAACACTGCTCTCTCGTAGTTATTGTTTGGCAATTTATAGGACTCTGATAATAAGATTAAAATATCAGTCGGAGACTAAGTCCATAAATTGTCAAATTAAGATGGCGGAACTTTGACCTCGGTAAAAACTTTGAAACACCGCATCCAGATAATCTAAACAAATGTCTCTAATTTCATTCTCGTGTTTGAAAAGAATCTAGCTTTGTCATGCTTCAACTGAGGAAAGAGATGGTGCTACTCGCCTAAATTCTACTGTATGTAATGGTATGGTATTTGGAGGAGGCGACCGACAGCTGAGGTCATTTGCGCCATGAGGGAATGTATGGAAGGAAGGGTGGAAAGAAACCCGGCGTCGGTATTAGCCTGCTCTTAACGAAAGGCGCCATGGGGATTACGGCTTAACAACCCATCCGACGGACGGAGTGTTGCGCTTGAAATGTCCTCCACACAACATTCAAGCAGGGATCGGGCAGTCTGAAAATTCTCTGCCACTGCCGGGATTTGAACCCGAGCCCGCCGGGTGGGAAGCCAACACTCTAACCACCACACCAACCCGATCCCCAATTCTTCCGTTCGATATTAATATCATATACCCCTCCTCCCTTCCTGTCTAGATTAAACACGACGTTTTCTAGTAAAAAAAAAAGACGAAGACATCTCGACAAATGAGGACTTAAACTTGTTTCCAGCTTTTTACGTGGAAGGACACAATAATTTCCCCCGCTTGAAAACGTCGAAAACAAACTGCTAGTTTTCAGGCACCTGAAACCAGCGTTTTACGTGAACGTAGTGGCGCAGCGAAAGGGGGGGATTTGGGGGACGAAACACCCCCAGAGCTCAGAGAAAATTTGAAATTTAATCCATTTTACTTCAATGGATAAATATGAGTTATATAATATCGTAAGGACTAATAAAATATCCCTCAGAAAACCGTAAAACTCACCATTTTGAACCTTTTATATTAATAATTTATGGAAGGGCACCCGCACCTCCCGTATTCTATACCCCCCCCCCCGTTATTAGTAGCTCCTAAAAAAACCCTCTAGCCTTAATTCTCAGCTGCGTTCCTGCGTGAACGCATCCGTATATTTAAAGTGAAAATGGTATCTTCCGATTATAGAGACGGCTATAATGATGCTGATCCTGTCCCAAGAGAAGTGCTGCCACATGCTTCACCCGAAGGTGACGAAACTGTCACCTGACGGTCTCATCGCATTCCGGCTCATCTATTAATTGATATGAAAGTTGGGCCGACACCTGGAAGCTCTCCGCAAATCCCCAAAAAATGCGTCAACATGACCTGCAGCTAATTAGCCAAAGTATTTTTTTCAATCGCATGCATCGAAAATGTAGGAAAAACACCCGAAAATAGCGCGAGAAGTTCGCATTTTTAGCCGCGGGGGGCTGGCCAGAACGTCCCAATCCATCACCATGCAGTTATATGGATAGTGGTAGTGGTGGTGGCTGCTGGTGCTATGACGCGTCTAAGCTTGTGCCTCATGGAAGTCTTGGGACGCCGTCCGAACATGCGCAGAACGACGAGTTGACATCGCCGCGCTGGCCGGCGGCCGTATAATCTTGGTGTTGCAGCGTTGCAGAATACCTTGTTTTGGTGACAAGTTGATTTATTATGTGTAAACTGTTTAAATATAAAAAATCCGAGTTATAGTTGAGCTAATCGAGTTATTGATTGTTAGTGTTTTAGTGCTAGTGATTGTTTTGTGTAATAGTGAGTCATAATGGTCTCTAGATTGCCTTAAAAACTCACTAAAATACAAGAAATGTTAAAAAAAAAATTGAGCCCCCGGTGGAGTGTGCCCCTCCCAGCATTTGACTCACGAGCCGCCACTAGAGGGATCTCTTAATTGAATGCTCTCAAATCAAAAGAAATTATTTCTCACGATACATTACCTTTTTGGTGTACTTTAGGATTGCATTCTCCAACTCCCAACCTGTAAGATCATATCACTTGCCCTTTGTTTGAGAATCTTGTGCATGGTGTGGTAGCTACTCAAATAATGGTATTTGGAGGAGGCGACCGACAGCTGAGGTTATTTGCACCATTAGGGAAGGGAGGGTGGAGAGAAACCCGGCGTTGGTATGCTCTTAATGAAAGGTACCAAGGGGACCACGGCTTAACGTCCAATCCGCCGGACGGAGTATTGCGCTTGAAATGTCCTCCATGTATCACCAAATAGTTTGGCCAGCTGTAAACTTTCCGGGTTTGAACGTCGCATCCCAACGTCCTAACTCCCTCTCCCCATACACCTCTCCCCTCTTCTCCCTTTTCCAACACTCTCCCTTCCTCCCCATTCTTACTGAGGTTGAGAAAGAAGTTAGTTATTCGAAAGCTTCCGAGTTTATTTTCCCGTGTGAGTGTTTCTTTTTTTGTGTTTCTATGTTTATTGATATTGTCTTTACCTTTGGCCTCTCATGCATTGGAAATGTTTTAATTTATTTTTCATGCCCTTGAAAAAATATGGTCGTTAAACCATCATTTTTTTATTTCCCTCACCGCTGCTTTTTTTAAACCATCTAAAAAACAAATATCCTCAAAGGAATATTTTATATGCATCCATAAAATTGCCTATTATTGCTCGTGGCCGCCTTCAATACCAACTTATCGAATGTGACTTTCCTTATTTTCAGCGGAGGAACATGGATTTACTACGATGTGAACGTGTATGGAGAGAATAAGGTTGTTGTGCCAAACTACGGAGCCAACGTGTGCAACACGAAGGTATGTTTAAGAGAACAATGTTGAATTTAAGCGATCAGTTATCATTGCAAGTCTTCGATTTAGCAATTATATTGAAAGATGAGTAATATTCATAATCCTGCCGCGTGAACGGCGTTGAAATGTACAAGAATAGGTCTCTGGACAAAATTTTAATATCCCTTCAAATACTAACTAAAAATCGTAAAATATAGTAAAAATGTCATAAAGGCCACTTTAACGCACTTATTTCACATATTTTCTTACGAATTTACAAAAGAAATGACCGAAACAGTTCCAAAAACACACCCACTTTAAAACGTAATTCCATTGGCCAGCCGGAAAGTGACGTCAGCTCATGCAATCGTGTGGGAAATCCAGTGGCGTCGCGCATTGTCACCAAATTTCTCGGTTTATTTAACGACTTTAAGTGAGGTTTTATTTCTTATATATCTTTCGGAGGTTTTATCGTAAAAGGCAAACGCCACGGAACCTGGTTTCACCAAGGCTGACACCGGAAACTTGCCGAAAATTACAACGGCAGCAATGTTAATTTACATAAGTAACAGAAATTGCTACATGCATGCTTAAAGCCGGGGAGTGAAGATGCATAGCTATGGAAATATAATATCACCGGCTCTTGTAAAATACATATTAAATGTGTTTATGAAATTTAACAATGAAATTAAATTTATTAGCGTCGGACGAGAAGATTACGCTGACGACGCCATTGGCACTTTAAACCACAGTGTCTAAACATATGTTTAGACTGCCATTGGTTGCGTGCAAATTACGCACAATCAAAACGAATGTATCGTTCGAGCTCGTGTGTGACCCGAGCACAACCTATTATGTGGAGGCACGAGTTTTTGAGGAGGACGGTGAGGTGGAAGTTAACAGCCTTTCTTGCAATGATTGCATAGCTAGTTCTGAGAGCAGTTCAAGTATTATGTAAGTAGGGCTGGGCAAAATTGAAGTGCACAATACCTGTGACTTGGGAGTTTGAAATTTAAAACAGTATTTGAAATACTTTTTGAAAAAAAAAACATTTGTAAGCCGGCCGGTCGACGGCCGACAGGGGGCTTCGGTAATATTTTTACAACACCTTCCCTAGGTATTTCGCTGGAATCCTCATTCCATGGACAGGTGAAACTTATTTCAGTTCCAAAAAATGTCCTCAAAGAGAAAACCACGGCATTACCTCATTCATTAATCTCCAGAATTTTCCCTGCATAGTGAGCAACTGACTTTTTGCTGCTGAATCTAGCCAGAATCCAATCTCCACTTTGAATGTTAGTCACCGAATTTGTTAAGCTTTTTCGACTCATGCTATCTTGTTTCAGGCATTAACACCATGTCGTCTACATCCTCCTCGTCAGGAGACATAATATCCAATGCCCTATCATAATCAATCAACAAACTGAAGTAAGCTATCTTTATCTGATAAACCTTGAAAATAAGAGTTAATGAGAGGACTCTAATTAAAAGACCTAGTTTTATAAACTTCGGTGTTTTGCAACATTTATTTAAGAAAGTTTAACGCAAGAACTGTTAGACAGAAGCTAAAAATTCAATCCATACTTCAACCTCGTATCCTGGGGTAAGTGCGGCAGGGGGTCGCACTTACCCCAGACAACGCGGTCGCGCTTGCCCCGGAAGGCAGGAATGAACGGTTACGATGGGGAAAGTGCGACCCCCCAACTAAACTAAATATAATGACCCGAGTTCCTAAATTTAAAGTAAAGCAAGGAAAACCAATCCATGAAGAAGAGAAAACAAGATATAGTTCTTACCTAACACCTCCGATGCGTTGATTCAGAGGGAACTGCGGTATAGCCTCTCCTCACAACCAACTTAGACTACGAGATGAACGGACGGGTATATTTCCTAAGCATGTGGAACGAGAAATTAAGGGATAAGTATTACAAAGTCGTTGGCTCTGGTTTCATAACAAGGTGTGGAATATGTTGCACTACCGCCACCTGCTTCGAGAACGGAAATACGATTTACCTGAAGGGGGGTCACGCTAACCCCGCAGTCCCACTTACCCCACCTCACCTTATGGAAACTAAGAGATCTTTAAAAATATTTAACCTGTTTTTGCTCGTAAAGATAGTTACAAATAGTACACGAAAAAGGTATGTTTTAAAAATATATATTTTATTTTTTAAAGTAAAACTTCTCGAACGTTGCTCTATATGGTTGCATTAGTCTCTTTGAGGAATACAAATTTTTCAAAAAGTGTCGGACAGAGATCCCCTCGAAGTGGATAAAGCCAGCAAGTGAAAAAACTTTCCACTGGTGAAGATGAGTAGGTATAGGATTGTGTCAAATCTGATAAACAATGCGTTAATATTAGAATTCATTTTATCCTTCATTCACATTCGTCGGCACTTTGTCGTCCGAACCAATCTTCGTTCTAAGTCTTGGGTGACCGTATGAAAATATTTATTTGGAGCATTTCTAGTCGTATTTCTGCACTTAGGCACAATGCAGTACTTGAAGCTATACGCTGCGACATATCGAGGAATAACTACGACACGAAAAATACGTCGTAATAACCACAATATCTCCACTGTAAACTTCAATAATGTGCACGGTCAAGGTGGTTAAGAACAACATTACTGCATGAGCTGACGTCATTTAAGATGGCGGCGCACAGTGGGCTAGAATCGAAAAAAGCTGGCCAAAACCTCAAAATCGATTTTTTGAGCTAGGAAATTGAAACTTCGCGTACACATTCTCAAATAAATTGTGCATAACAACCCAGATTATTTTGGTCCTGTGTTTTCACTTTAACAATATATGTGAGGTCAAAGTTGAGCAAATTTAGCGAAAAACGACCACCCTCGATTTTTTCTGAAAATTGCCGACTTTATCCTCGTGCAGTGGTTTTATAAATAGTTTTATCGACAAAACTGTTATACCATCTTAATTGACACTTCTTATTCTTTCATTTAAAAGGTTTTTAAAGATTTTTTTTCATCAATAACCATAGATACATAACAAAATGGCGGAGCCTGTTTTCAACCCATTTTTTCACATAAACGTAGAAAAAAAGTAGACATTGTCACCGGCTTACACTAAGTAACTTATATCATGTCGTTCTTTGAAGCTTCTGCATTGTGAATCTAAGGTCAAACCTTGCACCAATTTGCAACCCCGAATTTTAAATCGTTTTTTCGAACGCACGGACGACACCGGTTCTGGCCGGCGGCGGCGGAGAGTACGGCGACGCGGCAAGCGGGTGGATGCCATATGGTCTCATTCACTTTTATGTGTGGATAACAGATATATTAGTGACAGAAAATAATCACCAGAAAGTAAAATTTATAAATATTGCTACGAATGACTCTCATTATGCAATCGCTGGGCACTGCAAGAGGTGCATTGAAAGGTTTCCTTCTTTGAGTGCATTCCATGGAAAATGGACTTAAATCGCGTGCTTTAAGTAGGGAAACGGACTCTTTTATTAACAAACAAGCTCTATTTCTAGGCAAGAGCCTTCGATGACCCATAGCCTCCACTTCCTTACCCTCCATACATATTTAAAGGCCTTCTGACCACGGTCGTTTTACAGTATTGTTGTAGTGCCGAGCCCTTCGAACTTGTTTTTGGTTTGAATTCCTACTAGCTTTAAAAGTTTCGGAAGGCATATTACTCACATCAAATAATGTATTCTTCCTAAGAAATACAGTTTATTTTAATGTATGCCTTATGCTCAATTTAAAGTATTGATTTAAATCTCTTACCTTTATATCAACGTCATTATTCTTATTAAACTGCGCTGCTGACAAAATGGTTATTTTTCAGAAATATTTTACCATACAAACATAACATAAACAAAAGCAGCACAATTTACACTTTTCCCAACTAACATACTGCAATTATCACTGTCAGCAATAAAAGGTTACTGTTTTTCATTCACTATCTGACGAGTTTTATCACTTTCACTGTCTGAGCTAAAGCATTGTTTTCCTTTTTCAAAAACAGATCCATTACATTTTTCGGCAAGCTGTGTGTTTCCTCCAGTTTAATTGGCGTAATTTTTGTCATTATCAGTTATGACATTAGGAGTTGTCTTCGGAATAAATCCCTATTTGTGGCCACTCGTGCCATTTTTCTAGTCAACCGTTCACGGAACTTTCTTACGTCCTTATACCGTGCCTATATCGCTTCCCCTGTCAGTTGTCGCAATTAAGAATGGACTCTTTTGCAATGTCAGCTCCTTGAATGAAGACCTTATGTACGGTTGGTGGCATACCATAATTGTATTTAAAGCGTCAGTGTGAGAGAGAGAAAATTAAATTATTTGGAGAGGAAATCTAGAATAATTGTGATGACTTTTGAATACTCGTGCCTGTTTCATGCTTGGCCTAAGGAACAGCATTTTTTTACCTAAACAAGAAGGCACAAAGGTGCTCACGAGCAATAATTCATGAGACATAGGCCCTCGTTCCCACGTGTGATTATATTGCGCATGCCCTAACTGCTGTCAAAGCCGTGTTTGCAAATTTAAGTGCACTTTATATGCGACGCGAAACTTGGATCTGTGGAAATGTACGTTAAGATTCGAGTCGCAGTAAGATGCAGAACCATTTTTGGAAACTTCTTATATAACCTCTGCTACAATAATATCACTCGGGTAAATGAAATCATATACTCGCGTCACTCTCTCATCGCTGGGATTAATATTATATCCCTGGCATTTCAGATTTTCGAAGACCCCTGCACCGAAATTTTGTGAACCGCATGGACACAATTACTTAGTGAGAGGGCCTCTTAATCTGACATAACATAATACTCGGGGTTGCATTTTATCCACTTGGCAAGAGTTCTTGCCTCCGAGGATGGTCACTGAATCTTCCTTTTGCATTCGTTTTCCTCCTAGTCGTTCTCTTGATACAACCCTGAAAACATGAATTGACGTCCATCTGCACTGGCTGAACTAGAGCAACATGTAAATTGTGCTGCATAAGGAATAGTTATTAATTGCTTTAAATCAAGAATATAAATTAAATAACCTTACTGGATAAGAATAATGAACTCTTCAAGTACCAAGACAGTACTTGATTTGGCCAATTTCGGCAAAATTAAGTACTGTATTGAGCCATTTTCCATCACGTTTAAGGAATATATTATCTGTTATTGTTAAAAAGTTTATTAGTTAGTAAAGCACGCGATTTAAGTCCATTCCCCATGGAATACACTCAAAGAAGGAAACCTTTCAGTGCACCTCTTGCAGTGCCCAGCGATTGCATAATGAGAGTCGTTCGTAGCAATATTTATAAATTTTACTTTCTGGTGATTATTTTCTGTCACTAATATATCTGTTATCCACACATAAAAGTGAATGAGACCATATGGCATCCACCCGCTTGCCGCGTCGCCGTACTCTCCGCCGCCGCCGGCCAGAACCGGTGTCGTCCGTGCGTTCGAAAAAACGATTTAAAATTCGGGGTTGCAAATTAGTGCAAGGTTTGACTTTAGATTCACAATGCAGAAGCTTCAAAGAACGACATGATATAAGTTACTTAGTGTAAGCCGGTGACAATGTCTACTTTTTTTCTACGTTTATGTGAAAAAATGGGTTGAAAACAGGCTCCGCCATTTTGTTATGTATCTATGGTTATTGATGAAAAAAAATCTTTAAAAACCTTTTAAATGAAAGAATAAGAAGTGTCAATTAAGATGGTATAACAGTTTTGTCGATAAAACTATTTATAAAACCACTGCACGAGGATAAAGTCGGCAATTTTCAGAAAAAATCGAGGGTGGTCGTTTTTCGCTAAATTTGCTCAACTTTGACCTCACATATATTGTTAAAGTGAAAACACAGGACCAAAATAATCTGGGTTGTTATGCACAATTTATTTGAGAATGTGTATGCGAAGTTTCAATTTCCTAGCTCAAAAAAATCGATTTTGAGGTTTTGGCCAGCTTTTTTCGATTCTAGCCCATTGTGCGGCGGTGCGAATTACGTTTTTCCTTGATGGCTTGTGAGACGTATTTTAAATGCTCATAATAAAAAAATAGATGACTTTACAGCCATAATGCTATAACTTTTAGCTTAATAATTACACCTACTTTTCAGAAACGTGTTTACCTACATAGGTGTTCAGAGACCTATTGCTACGAGAAAAAATTCCCCTGGATCGGGAAACGAACCACGGACCTTTGACTTTCCGTGCCTTCCTTTAAATCCGTGCGTTCTTTAATTCCCATGGCAATTATACCGAGGCTCAGTATAGCCTCAGTATAGCTAGAGCATCGGTATAATGGCCATGGGAATTAAAGAACCTTAATAGCGTAGTGGTCTGCGCAGTGGTCCGGAAGGCAAAGGTCCGTGGTTCGATTCCCGGTCCAGGTGAATATTTTCTCATGGCAATTATTGTATATTGAAATATATTGGTTGGCTGATTGAAGCGTTGCAATTTTTCCGAAAATTTCCTCTTTTCCCTGAGTGATTACCCGTTTTATGTGATCTCCTCATGGTATAGTATTTTGGGGAGGCAACTGACAGGTGAGGTCATTTGCGCCATGAGGGAAGGCGCCCTACGCACAGTAGGCTGAAATCTAAAAACTCTGGACAAAACCTCAAAAAAAGATTTTTTTGAGTGAGGAATTTGAAACTTTGCACAGTTGTTGTCAATACATTAGTGCATTTTTTTACGCAATACGTTTTCCATGAGTTACTTTTTTAAACAAATTCATTCGCCACAAGTTGAAAAAAATCGCCAAAAATTGCCCGCATTGAATTTTTTTTTTAAATTTAGCATGTTAAAACTAATGCCACACCTTCAACAAAATGACCTGGGGTTGGGTGCTTACCGCCGACAATCCCTGAAGCTTGTATTCGTCGCGACGTCGACTACGTCGCGTCGTCGGCCATATTGACCGGCGGCCAATAAGGTGCGCGCGCGCGACAGTTTGTTCTCAACGGCCGGGTGTTGCGTAAGGGGAAGTACACAGGCATCAGCAAGCATATAGCTTCCCTGTGTTGACCATCTCATGCTAATCCCCCTCCATTAATCTACCCTCTCTTCCCCCTTTCTCTTGTCCAACGCACTCCTTTCCCGCTCCCCATTTATTGCTCAGATTGAGAGAGAAGCTACCTACTGCTTCGAAAGCTCCGACTTTTATTTTTTACTTTTTCTTTTTATGTGTTTTAATGATAGTGACTCGCTTTTTAACCATTTATACACACATATAGGATATAAGGATAGATATCACTACATGATATCCTGTAATCCCTACACGGAATCATGCAATATAGATAAAAATTACTATTTACCATTATTTTTCATAGATACTTCTAAAGGCCTGGTTACACGGTACATTAGAATGTACAAGAATCTGTACATTTTTCTGAATGGTTTTCTGAACAGATTCTTGTACATTCTCATGGACAAGATCCACGAGTAGGTGGTTACACGGTACATTTTTTCGGACATTTTTTCGTACATTTTTAAATGCGCAACAAATTATTTCAACTTCAAATATAAACCAATGGGGAACATGAAAACTTTTTTAAAAGTACTAGAATAATAAGATCCTTACCTCAAATGTACTTGCCGAAAATTTCGCGGATGAATAATGTTTTATAGCTGACATATGAGTCTTTAAAAATAATCTTCATCGACTGTTTGAAAACACGTGACGGAGCGTGCGCGCGTTACAACGCGGCCTGGAATCCACTGATGACAGACTGAGGAAGTGGTTAGAAAAACTGTCTATGTAGGGACTCAAACGCAAATTTGGCGAATATAATTGCTGCTTTAACGTCATACTTCGGATTGTGAATATATTGGGTTGCCAAGGCGTTGTTGAAATAAATAAAGGCGATTGTTTGGGGGGCTTTGGAAAGATTAAATTAAAATAAGTTAATTGCAGATTGTGATCTACGTTACACATCCACATCATTTGCTTAATGTAATAAGTATATTGTAGCACGGACCTTCAATAGAAAAACGTGTGAAAACCATATAAATCGTGTATCCCATAAAACCATATAAAGTGCCCCGACGTCTAGTGCCTCTATTTACTCGCCGGAGAAGTTTTTTGCTTGTGTTCGAAGGGACAAAAATAAGAGGAATAAGTGGTTGATGATTCACAGAATGGAGTCAAATACATTATCTATATTGTCAATGGGATATCCTCAACGTAAGTACACTCTTAAATCAGGGTTACCGCAGGATTTTATCAAGTTACTTATTTCACTTTGTAAACAACTCTATAAATGTACCTATCATTCTACCCATTGTAGGATCAAATTATAAGGAAAGTGGCTGTTTACGAGAATAAATACTGATTACGATTAAACCACGGTGAAAAATAAGGAATGTAATGGGTGGCCGGCCTCTCGTCACAAGGAGCCCCTAACAAGGAATATTCACGAAGTGTCTTTCGCCGATATCGTTAAAATTTTGTTGGATAGTAGTGTTCCATAATAAAAGCACATTTTCAAAATTTCTCGTGCCCTTAAGCCTTGTGATATAATAAACAGGACATAATAAAGGCAGTTGAATTTTAGACTTGAAAGCGAGTGTGTCGTGATTTCTCTCCATCCTTCTCCTGTGAATCGGCGCACGCTACAGGAATATACGAGAAATATGAGGCTTTTGGCAAGGTAAATTCAATATTTATTACTGCGATGCCCATAACGTTCGCTGCATGTCAACGCAACACCTAAAATTTCGACTCTTTTGCAGTCGGTCTGGATTCAAAAACAGGAACTTGAGTAAATGCAGCGTAAATAGCACTTGAAACTTATTTCTTTGCCTATCACATGCTTTTTTATGACCTTTTAACGATCATTTGGATCTCAATCTTGGACAATTATCGCGGTTCATACATTCAGCGCCTTTCCATCTGATCCTTCCTTTTACCCATCCCCTTTTCTTGTGTTCCATTCTTTCGCTACCCATATCCAATCAGTGAGATATCCAAGTCAAGCAAGATCATATCAAATCGAAATAACTATCGGGGCCGTACGTAAAAAAGAAGTCGCCTATACAAGCCAGATGAAATGAATGTGTCGTTTTCGTAGTCTGCCACCAGGTGACTCTGAGGTCAAATTGTATGATTGTCTGAACGAAATTAGAGCAGGCGTTCAGAAATTCATACATTCTTACATTTTGCGTGGTTACACGGTGCATTTTCGCGTTCATTCTGAGATTCAGACATTCTCACATTTTCTTGTACATTCTCATGTACCGTGTAACCAGGCCTTAACAGGTGAAATAGAAAGTTTGAGGGCGATATAAATATCTCATAGACTTAAAAAAATAAATTGGCTATAGTTTCAGGTGTAATGAGATATAAAATTGACCTATAGTCTGTATACCGTAGGGTGTCGCACGGGTCTGCCAGCTACCTGAGTCGGTCCGCGAGCCGCGAGCGGCATAGTGAGGAAAGAACCGACCATAAAACTCTATGGGACCGACTCAGGTACCCAGCGGGCCCGTTCTCCACCCTACGGTATACAGACTATAATTATCGATTATGGGAGTATTATACTTGCCAATCGGAGTGCTTAAGATCTATCTCAACAAGTCATTTCGCCGTGGTGGTCATACCTCTTATATTTTTTCGACTGGTGGGAAAAAGTCACTGCTAGATATATAGTCAGCCCATTCCACTGACTTTATTTGACAACACTGTATCTGACAAAACATACACTATTTTCTTTATTCAGGTTGGAGAGACAATTGGAGTAATGAAGAGGGACAATGGGAGCCTTCATTTCTTCGTGAATGGCATCGATCAGGGACCCGCAATCAGCAATGCCCCTTCCGTAGTGTACGGAGTGTACGAAGTGAGAGGGTTTGCGGCCATAGCAACGATAATCAACAAGGACGGCTGACTTCATGGAGAAAATTTTCAGCTGCCGTAAAACTACAATTGTAAATTGAATAATTGTAATAATAAATGATATGATATCTTATTCTTCCTTAGAAACAGTTGGTAATAGAGTTGTTATTTTGCATCAGGAAGTAAGTTAGCTATTAATGCATCACACCTGTGATTAGGCAAACTTAAGAGTAACAAAAGAAATGTCATGCCTCGTTCAGATTACGATTGTTCCAGCAATCGTTCGAACTATCGTGCATTCACGCAACGATGATTAAAATCTGTGCTGCCCTCTAGTGATGACATTAAAGTGAACGAGAAATTGACGGTTAGCAAAGTTGTTGAGGTAAGCATGGTCAAGGTATTACTTTGTTCAACGTGTATTTGACGAATAATTTACCTTTTGCATATATTCCTCCTTGCTTGGACAAATCCATGAAAAACAAATAGTGTGAAGGGAGCTTACAAACGTATGAACTGAGCCTAACCATCGTAAAATGGCAACGTCCGGAACTAAAGTAACCATTGTCAATATATGCATTCACACTGCTATTTTGGCCAACTATCGTTAGGACGATCGCTCGGACAATCGTAATCTGAACAAGGCATAACAATCAGAAATGTCAGTAACAATCAGTGACTGAATAAAGGTAACTCCATTAACATTACGATTCCATTTAAGGTATTTTTTTACTTACAATCATTACATTCGAAAAATGTAATTATTAGTTTTAATTCAATCATTGTCTTCTGAAAGTAATCGTTACGTTATGACTACATCTACCGGTGTATGCCAAGAACTTTGAGTAGACAATGGTATTACTGCGCGGGGTATCTATAGCCAAGTACTAACCAAAGCAAAGCAAAGTGTTGTATGAAACTATCATCATATCCTTCTGAATATCGAAGGCAGTTTTCATAGGTTTTGCGAAAAGTAACGGGTACAGTATTTAAACTGTAACTAGCTACTGTTTTAATTTGTTACTGGTACTTTGTAAATCATTAAAAATTAAAAAATACTGTAACTGATCTCAGTTATTCTTTATTGGCACTCTAACCACAAAAAAGAAACAATCTGTGGAAATGAACCACATTTAACCAATAAAAGGTATAAAAAATAGATCAGTAATCACTACAGAGAGTGAGATAAAGAACGTTTTCTCTTGGTAAATCAGTTTTTTTACTGCAATTGGTATATTAAACTGCGATTAATTTATTACGCTGCAATAGGTATAAGGCTAAAACTAACCAAAAAAACTTATAACTAACCTCAAAATCAAAATTATTGAAGCTATTTCACAAAATTCGTGAAAATCGCAAAAAAAATCATCATGTCTAGTCAAAAAGCCTCAGACTTTGGTCGTGGATTCGAGACCTGGGCATCATCATTTGATATTTTTTAGAAATTGCATCTCATATCAAACCCAGAGCCACCATCGAAATCACGCTACGTTCCATGTTCTTCAGTAACTTGACAAGAAAATAAGAGAAAAAAATTCTATATATGTGTCAAAAATATAAATAGCTGTAACTTAAGTACGGATATTTTATATTTTAGTAAAATGTAATATAGTTTGATACATAACGATTGATTTTTAACATTGTAACGCAGCAACAAAAAATATAACCCAAGGATATTACCGTCAAGAAATATGCATATATGTATTTCTGAAACTGTGGAAAGATACTGTTCAACACATTTAAGTTGACTAAAAATTTTGAGAAATCATTCACATTGACTATTCGATTAACACTTTTTTTATCGTCTTCGTTTCAAAACGTTTCATTATAAGCCCTTAAAAAGAACAATAAATGGTCGAAGCGAAGGCGAACTTCAAAATTAAAAGAGGGTAATTACGTTGTGTCAAGAAACAAAGCATGGCCAGCAAACATCAAACTTTGGATAGGTTCAAAATTTTTTTGACTGAAATAGCTCAAAATAAGATTCAAAAGACATACCTGTACCTTTACCGTACCGTACTGTACCGAGGCTGTAACGTTACTGTACCGTACTGTACTCGCTTACCACCAGAGGCGATCAACACGGCGTGCTATATGTCGACATAGCCCTGGAAGTTTAATAGAATGGCGCGAATACTTACACGGTGGTGAGGTTAGAAAAAAATCATAGGAGAGTTTAATGCAAAAGAAGGTAATAAATATTAAATATTAAACTAGTACTTTATATATTATTTCCTCAATATTTTTTTCAAGGCGTAGGCAATTATCGACTTGATTTACCAAGGTATGTTTAATAGGTAATGTATGAATAATTTACCTATCCAGATACTTGATTATACATATTATATACATAACTTACTTAAAATCTACTTCAAATATCTATTTATTCCCAGCCACCTTGCCAGTTTCAGGCGGTTTTTCACCAATGTCATTCTTACTTTATCATGACCTTACACTTTCCTGATATTCTTCGGAACAATTATATAAATTGTCACATACAAGGGCATATATTGATTTGTCACAAAATGTTGCTTCTAATGAGTGCCGTCTCAACAACTTCTTGTTACAAACAGTTTCGCTAGCTCGAAAAAAACGTATTTCTCCATTAGAGCCCATGTCAAATTATCCTAATTTTACCGTCAAATATGAAAAAACGGCATATGGAAATTCTTTTTTCTTTGGATCGTTTGAAGTGCGTCTTTCAAAGAATATTTGACCAAAGTTTCATCCAATTCTCTATGCTTTTACTGAGGTAATATGACTACCTGAAGCAAATTTTAATTAAGGAATGAACGATGTAGCACCTTTTCTCGCCCTTATCCTCCTCATTCCAAATGAAAATTTTTTTTCCATTTTAATTGTTTTCGCAAAATTTGTGTTTATTGCTACTAAGAGGAATCTAAAAAAAGTATATATAAATATTTTAATATTTTTTTTCATAGAAAAACTTGATGTCGACTGTAGTAAACATTTGGAATACTGCCTACTCACTTGAACCCTGAAACAATGTTAATTCATTAAGAAATTGTGGAAAAAATGTGTGAAGGAAATGCAATGATCAATGAAAAATATGTTTATTAACTATCAAATCACCTCATTAATGACAATAACCACATGAAAAGTCAGTTGAGTTGTCATGTTGATTGAAACTCAAGGTTTACAACTCGTGGTAACTTTTAAAGCAATTTCGTTTCTCTTGAACACACAAGAATACTTTGCACGTTGTGCACCTAACTCGAGCTCCATTGGAACTGCAGCCAGGAAATCTGCAGCGATTCTTGGAAGGTGGAGTTGGTATATCTGGCAGGTGAAGCACATTCTTCGTCCTCAGGACATCTGGTGGGTGTGCTACCCTGGGTTGTTTTCTGGGTGGGGGAATAGAGCTGCCGTAATCACTGTCGGCGTCATCAGACTCATCTTGATTACCACCATGTATCAGAAAATCTGCGTATTCATTTTTGAATTGCATGAGGTCCATTATGTCTTTTTTGGGTGTCTGTAGAGCCCGTTGGTCTCTCCGGTACTCGATCCAACCGGCAGCAATTGAAAAATCAACAAAATGCATGATAACCCTCACCGTCCACTTTCGGGTTCTGGCTGAGATCCTGTAATAACTAATAAGTCTATCAAGGAAATCAACCCCTCCCATGAAGGCGTTGTAGTTATTTACAACCAGAGGCCTTTCGACTTCAATGAATGTCCTAGTTACCTTACACCATCTCCTACACTTGTCAACTGGATATGCCCCCTCTTTACTAGAAATCATTAAAACTGGCTTGCTGTCAAACCATTTTGTGACACACACCTGACCATCTGATCTTACACTCATGTCTACTGCTCCTCTGCCTTCTTTTTCTATTTCTTTATCCTCCTTCAGTTTGCAGTTTATTGGTACCCGTTGTTTCTGTAGTGTTCCCGTTCCTGATGCTTCTGCTTCTGAATGAAGCATGTCCATAAGAGATTCTGAGGTGAAATATCTGTCCATGTAGACAGTAACTCCTTTTGGAATTGTTCTCAGTAATTTGATGACAGCCTTTCCCCCAATAGTGAGGTTGCTGAATAACGGTTCTTCAACAATTGGGTCTCCTTTGCCATGGTAGAAAAATAAATCTAAAGGTAAGCCATCTGGGGCTGCTGCTACAAATATTTTGATACCACATGGATTGGGCTTTGATTTTATGACCTGCCTTGCTGGACAATGGCCCCAGAATGGAACCATTTGCTCATCAATAGCGACATTTGCTGTCCGGTCATTTAGAAGACAGCCTGTCCTAACAGAATTCATTATTGGGTTCACTTTCCAAAATTTGGAAGCAGCTTTCTCCTCTGGAGTCACTTCATTGTCATAAACAACTTTTAAGTTATTCCTGATAGAGAAAAATTGGTCTCTTGGCAAGATTGAAGCAATGGAAAGAACCTTTGTTTTAGAATCATAATACATTCTGGTTCTTGGAAGTCCCATTATGGACATCTTGATAGAGGCGCCAAAAAACCTTTTGGTTTGCTCATTATTTGAAATTAAAGGGCGACCTTTTTTTTCAATGTAGCTTCGATTGGTTTTTTCTGTGACCAGATTGAAAATATCTTCAGGGATGTACTTACTTACATAATCTTGAGGGGGTAAATTCAATGCATTTATTGGGTGCTCTTCGTGTGTAGGTGCGGCAGGTAGCGGTTCAAAACAAACTTGCTTTTTCCAAAATACCCTTGATCTCTCAGATGGAGGCTCACATGACTGTGTCACCTGATCAGCAGTAGATGCAGTTGTAGAAGTTCGAGGTGAACGTCTGGTTTTAGGTAAAGCAGTTCCTGAAGCTGTACGTGAAATCGTGGTTCTGGGCAAAATTGTCATTGCAGGTCGTTCTGAACCTTGAGATACAGCACCATAAAAGTTTGTGGATGAAATTGGGCTTGGTGACACTGTAGGTCTACTCTGAGATACATCTGCATTTGACGTTGAATGGGGGATCACAGGCTCTGCAATAAAAAACAAAAAGTATTAAACGATTACATCAGAGGTGCTCGAAAGGAACAAAGGAACCCTAACCTAACGTTGCGAGGCTGGCAAAGTAAAATTATAAATTAGGGATAGAGGTTTTTGTAAAAGAAGTCAGAAATAGAGGACTTATACTCAAGCGAACCCCCTTGATGGACAAAACTGCAGCGATCCTTAGTGTTTTAGTGCTCTCACTTCATATTCTTCAAATTAATCTTGGTTGCAACTGACATAACAATAGTTATTTGTAACGTGTTTGAAATAATTATTGCCTAATAAAACTATTGGTAGGCTATACATTTATTGTTAGTTATTACGTATTTGCATAACAGAACGAGTACAACAAAAAATTAAATGTATTGCTATCCAAATTAAACTATTTTAAACTATGTGGTACCTGATAAATTAGGTGTTGCTGATGAATCATTATCTTCGTTGTTTTCATCTTCTGAGGAAGAAGACTGTTCTGCTTCAATTCTACTTTCTTTATCTAATTTAAAATCAGGATCAGCATCTTCATCATCTGTGATGCTCAGGTCGCTAATCTCGCCATCAAGTTCGTTGTTCACGAATTCCTCAAAGCGTTTGGAATCTAAAAAATGATATTTTAACCTTATTAAACGTAAAATACCTTTCATAACAACAAAAAGAATGTCAATCACTAAACATTATACAAGTATTTATTTTTAAAAGTATAAATTTCAACATTTACAATAGAAGCACTATATTTTTAGAACACATAAAATTTTCGTCAAAAACTATTTTTAAAATTTTTTAAATTAATAGTTTGTGCCAAAACCGGTACAACGTTAATAGATTTGGTCAAAAACATAAAATTAATTCCTAAAAAGTAATAAAAATTAATATTTTAAAACACAAATATTATTTACTGTTATGTGGCCGGTTTCCAAATGTCGACTATAGTAGACATAAAGGTTTATGGCATTATTTTGACAACCAAACTCATGAAAAATTCTAAACATATATCTAGTTTCCTTATCTAGACATTTAAAATAATAAATTAACCCTCATATATTAAAAAGCCAGCAATTTTATATGCTAAAAAACTACTTACCTGCTCGAAGACGCTGAGGACGGTCTCTGTAGCGGTCTGCCATTTTCAAACAACTGACGAACATTAACAAAGAACCTAGATCTAAGAGAAAACTAGTCTGTAAGGTGCTGCTACGTATGCGGAATACGGTGGTACTACAATGGGTGCTGCCATCTCAATCTAAATACGCAATAAAATTTCCCTACTAAGAGTTGTTTTATGTCGACTATGGTCGACGTTTGGAACGAGGAGGTGGTGGGAGACCGTGTTATGGATAATGAGGACTTCCGCAGGAAATCTACACAACTACGTGAACGGAGTCGATCAGGGACCCGCTGCGTCCAGCGTCCCCACCCATATCTACGCCGTGTTAGAACTCTATTACAACGCTGCTATGGCAACGATAATTAGCTCTTAAAGATATGTCTATGTTCTCTATGATGATAAAACATTTATCCAATGAGATAATAGCTTTTACTCTGCATTACTGAACCCATTTTGAGGGGAAACTTAATTTGCACGTCTCCAGCGATTCACCAACATAGAACATTATAACCAGGAAGAGCTCATTGGACTTACGATAGGAATTGCACAGGGTGTGATTCATTTTGAGAAATGAAAACGAATAATTTTAAAGAAATTTATTGAGGAAATCACAAAAAAAAACTCAAGTAATCTTCAAAATACGCTCCTGATGCATCAACACTCTTCTGCAGGCGATATTTCTACGATAATTACTTTATATGGAAGTGAATAACCGAAGCATTCTTCAGAGAATTCGTGCAAGCCACTTTGACGGCGTCCAGGGTCCCGTGTTCCGGTTCTTTGAGTGGGTTTCCACTTTTGAGAAGAGAAAAGAGTGTGCTAGGGCAAAATCGGAGCTGGGGAATCATTGCCATGCCATTTTTTTCCCAGATTATCGGTAACCTTGAACTCGCTTGATATACGTTACGTTTTGGATACGTTGGCATGGTTGCGTTGAAGGCCCTAACCTTTACACAAACTGGCTACTGCGACGAAATCTCTTAATAAATCCACCACAGCGTGGACATCTCGAGGTATACCGATTGCGGCTATTCCTTGGTCAACGCCATTCACAAAAATGTGTAAAGTACCGTTGCTAGTTCGCTTCACACCAACCTTGTCACCAATCTGAAACAAAATAATATTTTTATATGATCTTTCACATGTGTATTATGAGAGATTATCTTCGAAAAACAAATGATAACTTTAAATCCAAAAAAGAAAGCATTTTAAGCACGATGCATCGAAATAAATATCTTCTTCTTAAGGTATTTTTCATCAAAATTTGAGGTATAATTATGATTAATACAGGTTCAATTAATCCTCCGCCAGAAAGAAAATAATAATCTCATAAGAGATGTAACTTCACTATGAGCTATTTTCTCCGAAAAAAAAACATAATCGAATATTAAAAAAAGTGTTTTAAGAAGAGAGTTCCTGAAAGATTTTTGGGTTAGAGGTATTTTTAATCATTAGTAAAGGTTTTCTATTTGCTATTGCACGTTTTCATGGTCATCCACCTAATTGATGATAATAATTTTCAACGAGTTTCAACTCAAGTGATTATTTGCGAAAAACAAACGATAAACGGAAATGCAAAAAGGGAATATTTATATGCAAGATTTACTAAAATAAATTTCACTGCTAGACATTTATGGTTTTTATAAAATTTTGTAATATTCAACTTACAATATTTTTCAAACACATCCGTAAACTTTATACGATCGGTTTCGATACAATTTATATTTTTATTTATTTTTCATTTTTTATTTATTATTATTTTTTATTTTTCATTTTTTATTTATTATTATTTTTTATTTTTCGTTTTCATATTTCTTTTATATTTTATTATTTATTTTTCTGGTGGTATGCAATACCCACTAGGATAAGCGGGAGTTGCGAGATTAATAATATGCCGAATTTCAAAATAAATGGTTCCCCTAGAACTTCTCTGGATCTACCGCTGGATTTTAACATTCTAAAATCGTGTAAAAAGACCATAAGTTTAGAGCTTCTTTGTATTTCAATTCGTTAAAGAAGGTTAATAAGTATTAAAATATAACTAAACACTTTTTTACAAAGTGGTAACCCACAAATACTTCAATTTTACCTATTGTGTGTTTCGACCCAATTGGGGGGGGGGGGGGGGGGGGAGCCCCTTAGCTACTGACTTGAGGCACCATTTACGAAAGTTTTTAGCATACATATATTTTTATGGTATACTTCAACCAATTGGCGATTAATGTCGGTAGGTATTTTCCCCAGTCAAAAATCGTGAGGCAGACCGAATTTCACACGTGGATGGAGAAGTGACGGAAAACTCCATGGAGACGGCTGCTATGCCAACAATCAACGCTTAACAATGCTTCACTGCGGCCCAGAGTGATAGTGGAGGAACCAAGGAACGCGGTGGTGTTGGCGGATTACGCTTAGTACTTCATACGGCGACGCAACGACTTAGGAGACCTTACTCTACTCTACTACTGCATAATTCAACGAACTCTCTTAGGAGACCTAAGTTTATCCTCTTATTTTATGAAAATTTCCGTACGACTTTACTTACATCCTCCTCTGAAAAACAAACTAATTTATGTTTAGATCTTCAAAACTTAAGCTATTGTAACTCATGTTTAATGACATGAAGGTTTTAGGAGATGTGGTAGTTAACCTTGAAAAATGAAGGCAACCTCCAACCCTGCCCCTGATTAATAATTACCATACGATCAGCCATTACAGATAACTTGTAACGAGGTCCTTATGGACTTTGTATGAGTTAATATCTCCTTTTCCGGAAACCATAAATATCGTTCTTGATATCCATCAAGCATCATTTGCTGGAACGAAAAGAGTTGAACAAATCTTCTGAATCGGGTGTAATTTCTCGGTGATAAGATATCAAGATTATCAAACAAATATTTTTTAGCTGTAATGTTCGAAAAATTTATATTTTTTTTAAATTCCAGTGGTCAAGTTCGTAATAAGCGACCGAAAAAACGTAAATAATACTGTAGGTACTTTGGTTTCGATGGGTTCAATTGGCGCATTTTTCAGAATGCTGGTATTATTATGAAAAGTAACTCACGTCCAGCAGAGATAAACTCCTTCCATAATCTTTCTTTTTGACTTCCGCATCCACGTAAATATCTCCACTGTACATCATCCAGGTCAGGTTACTGAAAATAAAAGCATTAATCACCCATCACCAGAGATTCAATGAATTTTTATTTTTATAATTTTAGGCTGCAAACATTTAACGTGTTGTATATGATTAAGGGCTGTATTCCAGAGTGTAACTCAAGTCTTGATTCGAACTCAAACTCGAATCGGTTGGCACGTTGTTAAATTAGAGAACTCACTCGAATCTTCACTCAGATTGAGTCTCTAAAAAATACTCTCAAAAAAATACTTCAACGTGTACTTCAGAAATGCTAGCTTTCGATGAGCATGAGATATTAAATGAAAAGGCGAGTTCAATAAGAAATGAAACACTTTTTTTAGGGCAAATTTTGGTTGGAAAATTTTGATTTTTCTTGTGGAACACATTCAAACATTCCCGCCTCGTCTCGTATTGTTGCATTGACTTTCGGTTGGTGACCGCGCTATACGGAGCTGTTAAAATGGCATCTGTAACGAAGGTTCGTTGCTAAAATTGGGCAGTGATCAGGGAGGTTGTAAATATTTGTTTCCGAGTTTTTGGTGTGTTCAAAGTTCCGCCATCTAAATTTGACAATTTATGGACTCATTCTCCGACTGATATTTTGAGGTGGCTAAATTTTAATCGAAAAATGAACTAAATTGAGTCAAAAATGGTACCATAATCATTAGTGTTTCGCCGGTGATTGTCATCGGATTTTTCTCATAATTCGCGATACTTCTATTAATGTATAAACTCTTGTGTCTGTTAGCCATTTGTACTTAAGTTTAGACTAGTTTACTCTCGTAAAATTTTATTTTCATCTGAGCTGGTAGTAGAACGTAACCGTAGTGATCGATAATATTTTCCCTGGGAAAAGATGTCATAGCTTCGCGAAGAATACCAATGAAGTAAGAAAATAAGGTTTAAATTGTGCGTTCCATAGTTGATTTTAATTTATTCCCGAGTTATGACCAAAAATTTCTCCAAATAGTAAGCATTGACCCTTATGGGATTGTCAATGTTTTGGGTCAAAGTGGGCGTGGCTTGTCCTACCCAAGCACCCCCATTCCGGCCACACTTCGCTCCACGCTCGAAACCAGTGGTGCCCCCTCCAGATATTTACAACCTCCTTTGCAGTGATTTAGTTTCTTTACGCGGAAAACCAGGGTGTGTCAGATATATATATATATTCATAGGCACTTGCAGCATATCTAAACTGATCTGACAGTATACAAAAACACGGAGAGTCGTTCGGCAACGAGTGTTTCATAATGGCCGCTACGGGGATGATCTTCTGTATTATTTCTACTGTATAGATACCTTTTTTCTCAACTCTTACGCAACCAAACTATACAAATGAGGTACCAAAATGCACAGAATTTATCAGAGAACATGCGACGGCATATCTTACTTCCTAAATATCGCAATTGTTTCCTAAAATTGCATTTTAAATAATTAAAAAAAAAACAAAAAAAAAACAAAAAAAACAAAAACCGGTAAATATTCCTGACGCTAATAGCGCAAAAACTAATACATATGTTCATTTGCAACAATATCTCGCATTATTTAAATAACTTTTATCAAAATGCGGCTGATTCCACATCCAAGTCTCCTGTTGATACGTAAGTATGAGTCATCATGTGCGTTTAACAGAGGGTAGTGTAATTATTTCCAATGTTGTGTTGAAAGAGGTCCTCTGACCTCAATTTGTTCATGAACATTCCAATTAAATTTGTACATAAGACCCTGCCTTTTTTTCTACATTTAAAAATTATAAACACGCCTATCCCTCTGTGGACCTGCATTGAAAAGAGCGGGGGAAGCCCGCTGGGAGCGGGCGCAGCACGCTCGTAATGAAGTTATTGATGCAAGACGACGTTGGCTCCAAAATTCACCAAAGGAATGGTACCGTACAGGCACATAGGCCCTCTCTTCAAGTTGGCCACAAGCCGTAGAATTGAAAAAAAATGCGCTGAAAAATAGTGTTGTGTAGCTAAAAGATTGGAAAATAACATACTGTATTTGCATGCTGAATAAAACAACCCCTTTTTTAGCAAAAAAGTGCTGCATCACTTATAAAACTCACATCGTAGTTTAGGGAAAAGCATTATTTCGTAAATTTTACCCACTTTAATTCTAGCTCAAGTGAGTTTGGTTGAAGCTAGTTTCTAAAACACGATCCCAACTCAAAATCTACGCGAGTGCGAGATACTATGAGCCGAAATGTGAATTGAGGACTTTTTTGAGTCAGGTCCTAGAAAAAACCGAAAGGCACATTATAGCCCGGTCAAAATAGACGTTGACGCTTGCAAAAATTCCCAACATGCTGTAAATTTACAGGGACGTTACATATACCTTTGATATGAATTCCCGAAAAGTCCCCATTGATACCGTGTGTGCAAAATATTTTAAGTCAAGGTCAAAGGTCACAAAATTTTTTTTTGCATTTTTTGGCCAAATGATATTTTACGATAAAAATCGCTCGGACCAAAATTGTAGACCAGGAAATGATCTACAAAATTGTTATTGTACTTTTTTCGGAATGAAAACGTTTTATCCAAACGGCTCGTTTAAAATTGACTCGCAGGAACTCTACTCGATAACCATCATCCAAAGATTTGAGGAACTGAAAGAACTGATTGGGATAGCAGTGACTCCGATGCCAATAGAAGTGCTGCCCCATTTGCTGATCTTACTCGCCACCCGAACTTCAAAGAGCTCATCGTCCATCAGCGGTCTGCTCGAGAACAGTGTCCCATGACCATCGTGAAGTTCGGGACTGAAATATGAAAACAGAAATGAATGATTTCCGATAGATGTGATAATGTTATACATTATAGAAATATACTTGATGGTATAAATGCGGTTCATTAAATATTACGAGTACAAAAAAATACAAGATGCGAGTCGAAATTTGATTTGACGCTAGTCTTTTCATACTTCTCTGCTAAAAATTAAAATCAAGATTCATTTAAAGCAGTTTATTCAATAGCTTCATGCTTGAATTCAGGTATTTTTTCAACATAAGCGAAATATTTCATCCGAATTCTAGTTCAAATTTCATCAATTCAATGGAATCCATATTTTCGTTTAGCCCTCGGTATATCTTGTATTATTAATCGTCGATTCATTATTTATATGAATAATTTGGACGATTTTTGCATATATTAAAAATTGAAATACTGAAAATATTCGTCAATTTTGAAACATAGTTTCAAATATTGGCAATGAAAATGCCAATTTTCTTGAATGAATGTCGCTGGGTCTAATAATTGGAACTTTTCCATTGAAAATGTATAGTAAAATTTCAGTGGAGTTTATGCCATACAATTGATATTTAGGGTCGTGTATGGGTACGTTGGCATTTGGAATCGTTCTCGTTTCAGCCCATTATAGATCGTTCACTGATCAGTCATCTAATCCATCTCATAAATTGTTTTTGGGCCATTCTGCCTCAATCCATTGGTCAACTTACACCGAGTGCATTTATTCTTAAGGAGGTAACATCGATTCCTAAAGCATAGCAAACCTTCACATAATAATATTGTGAGCTTTTAATGGCAACATCCTTGATTGTATTCTTCATGACCAATCTTGCACCAATGCGTCAGGGTCTACCAATCAAATTATATTTCTTGAAGATTGATTTTTAAATTTTCTCAAATCTCTGTTTATCTATATAATTTTATTTACCTTCAACTTTTTACCCTAAAAAAATGAACAACGTACAATGAATGAATGCATTTTTTCCATGCCTCGCTTCGAACAATATCTCTTCCTTAACTATTTCTTGTACATGATCACCAAACACTTCTGCATTAAATACGGCATGCTTAGAAAATGTACGAAATCCGAAAATGATTTACAATACACAATTGAAAAGTAAACATTTACAAACGCACCAAACACATCTTCTAAACAGGGTACAACGGACCAGGCTGATTTTATATCGAGACGCCCGGGCGGAACAGTCAAAAATTAACCAACTTATACCGAACTATTGATTTTACTTTCACAGCATTGCAATTTCTTATTAACCATTGAACGTAGAGATAGACTACGGGTTTTTCGTTTTCTGATCAAACGAAGACGAAATGCCGATTTTTGTCGTAATCCGTGATCCAAGGGTAAAACAAGTAGTTTAAAACCGCATTTATGCTATGTAGCAAGAGGATATTATGCAACAGTGCTCTATAACTTTTTAGCGATGGAATGCAGTTTTTCAGAATCGAAATATTATTTTAGAACAATGTACAACAAAGATATACATCACTTTTTTAGGTATGCACTTTGCCAAAGAAAGTCATATAATTTTGTAGCATAAAATATAAAATGTGTAACACTAATGTGTAATAGGTACATTTGTTTCATTTTTCCAGGGTCGGTGAAGATCAAACAGTCTAGTTGCAGTGACAGATCAAGTTGCAGTCCAATTTGGACGTGTATAATGTTATATTTATAATTTTTGATAGAAAAAGTCACACAACTTTCTTATTAAACATTATGTAACTTTGTTAACTAAAGAATATTATATAACATTGTTCAATAGTAACATAGTTGTTGTTTGTAACTAAGAAACCTTATTGTTTCACAGCGTAAATGCGGCTTATTTTGGGTGCAATCGCCACATTGTGTATATAGTTGGTAACAATGGTCGAATTGAATTCAAGAAACGATGAATCTAATCTGGTTTGAATAAACAAATAAAGGATACTACTATTAATCCCATCTCCCCCCAGCGTTATCACCTCTTCCCGTCATTAAGATCACTGTCTTCCCGTTGCAGTCGAAGATTTTGTGATCCATTTCAATGCTCAAGTTCCTCACGGAATTGCTGACCTCCTTCCGAGCAGAATTTCCGCAACCCAATCGCCCGTGCCATTCCTCCAACTAGTAAGAGATAGAGTCAGAGACGGGGCTGCCTTCTCTTCCTTTGCACACTTGCTCTCATCGGCTGCATCCTTCTGTTCTGGCGAGACAACAGATAGAGTGAACAGCACCAACGCCGGAGACCAACGCATCGCTATGGTAACTTCGTCCTTGTAAATAATAAAACAAAATTCGGCTGGAATATGATTTGATGCTTTCCCCACGAATCTTCTTCTTCTTCTTCTTCCTAGCGTTTGTCCCGCGCTATTGCAGGGTCCGCTTTTCTGCAAAGCCTTCTCCACTTGGCTCGATCCAGGGCGTCTACTGACGTGGCGTTGATGGTCTTCATGTCCGCCTTAATTTTGTCGAGCCAGCGCATCTTTGGTCGTCCTCGTGGTCGGCGTCCTTCAGTACTCAGCCGCATTGCTGTTTTGGCCACGGAGTTCTCATCACTACGCACCACATGCCCATACCACCGCAGTCGAGCCTCCCGCATCTTGTCTGTGATCGATGCAACTCCCATTCTTTTCCGAATGCCTTCATTCCTGATGTGATCCAGGCGGGAGATGCCTAGGATCCATCGCAGCATCCTCATTTCCATGACATGCATGGCCTGTTCTTGATTTGCTGTGGCTGGCCAACATTCTGCTCCATATAGGGCCACTGGGCGGACTACGGTCTTGTATACTTTGGCCCTGAATCGTTCAGGCATTCGACGGTCGCACAATACGCCAGTCACTTGGCGCCATTTCAGCCATGTTTCATGCTTCATGTTGTAGTGCTTTCCCTACGAATAATGTGGGTAAATTCTCTTCGGGATTCCCACCGGGTTTTCTCTGTTGGCTAAAATGGATGATTTAACCCGGTGGGAATCCCGAGAAGAATTTATCCAAAATTCGGCTGATTGGCTCTAATGGTAATTGAAAGTGTATGGCTTAAAACCAATTAAAATTTAAGTTTAAATCCCTGGAACTGGTTTTACATCGGGTATGGAATGTGTCTTAGGCTATCCGAAGACATTATAAGAGTGACTTAGAACAGCCCAAGTTAAATTATCCATAATATCAAACGTTTCAAGCTCCGACTCAGTCCTCATCCTCAGGGTTGCTAAGGATAAGAATGATCATAAGTACCCCCGAAGATGAGCCCCGAGTCTTATCTTTAAACATTGCCTAATATTTATTGTTGAATCCGGTGGGAGTCTCGAGAAGAGTTCACCCAAAATTCGGCTGATTGGCTCTAATTATATTTGAGAGTAATCCTACTATATCCTATTAACATTACAATTATAATCATTGAAACTGGTTTTTCGTCGGGGGATGAATGTGTCTTAGCCTGCCCTAGGGCGTCGTTAGAGTGACTAACAACAGCCCTGGAGAAGAAGGTATTCTATCAAAAGGAAAATATAATTTAAACGGGAAATTTAAGCGTAGAAATAACTAAACTATTTTCAGGAAAAATTGAAGGTGGTTGTTTATCTTGAAACCTAGAAGTGCAACCACTAAAGACAAATAAATAGGAATCAATATCTCCGACACCGTTTTTTCTTAAAGCATTATCGCACAGCCTAAAGACACATCAGCACATATAAAACTTTCTCGCAAAATCAGTGGAATTTACCCCTCGTGGTCATTTCCCGCCAAAACTCAGACATCAGCTACCCCATTAACTCCTACCACGTCCAAGGTAAGGTTACTTATGCAATGTTGGTTTCAACGGCAATCAAAAAACCAGTTTTAGAGATTTTAATTTAAATCTAAATTTGCATTTGGATATACACTTCCAAATCGCATGCAAAAAATTATTATTAGGGATGGCATTAGCTGAGAAACATGTCGGGTTAAAAATAACAGAAATCCTTTAAGCCTTACTGAAATCAACTTAGCTTGGCCTACCTGTGGATGCGAAAACTCAAAAATAACGTCTTATTGCATAAAAACAACTTTAAATGCCATATCTCAGCCTTTTCCCTGTTAGGATATGACGGTTAGTTAGATAATGCACGATTTTCCGGTGGCATAGCTATCATAGCGGGGTAAGAGAATGATTTAAAGAAGATTCTGGTTAATGTAAGCACGGTAATTGGTATATCTCAACTGATAATCAGAGCATTGAAAGCTGTGATATCAGTAGAATAGAGGAAGCCATGACCAAAATTAACATAGGGAAAGAAAAACTGGAAGAGTCGAATGAATTCTATTATTTTGGAGGTTGGCAAACTAGCGAAGTGAAAAGCAAGAGAGATATTCAGCAGCGTAATCAAGGAGAAGAGAGTATTCCACCAAAAGTAAGATCTAGGTAAAGTGGGAAATTTAAACATGGGAGTAAAGAAACTATTCATCAGAACTTACATTTTGAGTAGGCTTATTTATGGAAATGCATCATGGACAATGATAGCAGCGCTGTAATAAAGGAGGATCCATTCAAAATTTGGTGAAACAGAATCAAATGAATGAGGATCAAATGAGGATTGACTAAATAGGCAAAGAGGAATTTCTAAGAAGAGCAAAAGAGAGGAGTAGCTTTGTGAACACTTGGAAAAATCAATAAATATTTTCCACCTTAAGTTATCCTTGAGGAGATTGATTTCAAGCAATCTACCTTATGATTTTGGTAACAGTAGTTTATATCTTATTTTTTACGCCAAATTCCAATTTGATCATGGATTGCTCTAGTGTTTCAGAGTAGACAGGAATAATTTTTTATCAAATTAACCTGACCATGTCCATGTTTGCTACGATTTGGTGGTTTCATCAAAATATTCTGATGTGATTTAAACATAATTTTGGTGCCTAATGCCACACAATTTTCGTCGGAAATAATATTGTCCACTAACTATAGATGGAAATTTTGCTCTAATTTAATATACCCGCAAATTATCTTTGGAGTTGTTCGCGCCTCCTCCTGCGATGCAATAATTGTGTAGACTCGTATTTCTGCCACAATAAGTAGGATAATCTTATTCCCTTTCCTTCTGTGACCAGCATGGCACATCGGTAGTATTAGTTGTTAGCATTTAAGGCGCAAAATTTTCCGCGAGCATAATTTTTGGGAAGAGAAATAAGCTTAAACCCTAAGATGAGTGCCAGTGTAAAACAGTGAGTCGTGGAGGCATTTTATTTCTTGGCAATTAAAATTATGTAGTTCATATATGGGTGTAAAATTATCACCATCACTCCCACTAATTTGTATAAAAATAAAAAAACTTGCATTAAAAACGATAGCGGGGATGAAATTTTGAATGAAAATCTGCAAGATAGATTCTATATCGACAAATGAACGCTTCTTTTATGGTGAAATATTGATTAAAAAAACAAAATACGGACGACCTAATGAAGAAAGTGAGACATGATAGCCTGATGACAATCGTCGAGGGACACGTAGTTGGCAAAAAGAAAACAGGAAGACTTCGAAGCAGGTAAAAAAGGATGTGAAAGAAAATAAATATGCAGGTGTGAAACGATAACCTGAAAAGGGGAATCGACAAAAGGGCTACATCCAACCTATCTTAGGATTGTTATTGCAGGTGATTGCGATGCTGGGCCATATCCCATTACTTACATGATCGACGCACTGCGACACAGTCGGGGATCGGTCGATTTAAATTCCTCTAGTTCACGCCAGCTGCAGGCAACGAAGAAAGACCACTGCGGCCAAACAATTTTTACCCATGCCCAACCAATTGTCATGCAATATCAATTAATATGTGTCGATTTAACGATGCCAAAGGGCATTTCTTTCTTTCATGATAGCACGGGTCAGTGGAAACATCTCTTTCACGAAATCCGATTCCTCCAAGCATTTTGGGTGGATGTTGATGGATTATTTTTTGAAATAATCAGTTTTTTAGCCGAAAAAAGTCCAAGGTGTCGTTTCCATGCCAGAAAGACCCACTGAAAGCGATATTGACGCTTAATTTCCTCTCCAGCGTCCAGAATTACCAAATATGGCTCCGTTTTTATATATGGCGGTGAAATCGCGTGAGCATTGTAAGTAATGTCTTTTGTGCAGTGTGCGGTCTCGTTTATTGCATTTTTAGTGTTCCTGCAAAATTCCAAAAATGTCTAAAGTGCAATATCTCGAAAGGTGTCTGTATAATCTAACAAATGGCTGACAAAAGTATTATTCTAAAAACTCATTTTGGTCGCAATCCGTACAAACATATAGAAACGCATAGCGGACAGCAAAACAGCTATCCTCTTTTTTATATGCATACATAGATATCAGTAGGTATTTTAAAATATTTTTCCTAAATCATATTTAATATGCTAAGATTTCCGCACATAATGGCATCCGATTTATGATATGCACGGGCAGAAGGATAGATAAAGCAGATTCGTTTCGGGGTACGCAAATTCCGACGTGAAGAAATGAACCATTCTGGTAAGGGTATTGTGGGAAGATTTTCGGATGAGAAAGTAAAAGAAAGGTGCTATGTCGCTCTCGTCCGACCGCACCTTGAATATTCAGCGAGTATATGGGATCCGGTGCAGAAAAACTTACTCCGCGAACTGAACAAAATACAAAGGAAGGCTGCGCGGTTCATCAAAAACTAATACGGGCGTATAGACTGCGTTACCCAGATGTTAAGCGAATTAGGCTGAGAGCCGCTGCAGACTCGGAGGCTACGGCTTAGATTGCTTGAAAAATTCAGAATGGATATCTTTAAGAGCGACACGGAGAACGTAATATAGATCCTCACCATTTTCCAGGTTCGACAGAAGCGACAAATTAAGAGAAATATTTTGCCGAACGGATAGATATGGGAATTCGTTTTTCCCCCGAACCATAAAGGACTTTAATAAATGCCATTCGTAATTTCCTTAGAGGACTTCCTTTTTATGTGTGAACGGCTGGTGTCCTAACACCCCCTGCAACACGTCTTTTAGACGGCTTGCGGGGTATTATGTAGATGTAGATGAATAGAGTATATAAAAAATATAAATATAAAAAGAAGGAGGAAAAATATGATAGGAAAACAAACTTTAGACGATGGCAGAGCTGTGGCGCAATATTTCTCAGGTTTTATCTCTCAGGTTTTATCTTGTGGAATTTTTCAGTCATGATGGTGGAAAAAAGACACTGGTTTAGTAATTGGTAAAATCATCTCGAGTTTTCTACTGGGTAATTTGTTTGTATGCCGACGTTTCGTTGGCTGCTTCTTCCATCATCCTTATGGCAAAACATTCGAAAATGTTGCCGAAAATCCGAAAATGTTCTCATATAGCGGTCTGTTGGCACTGAACAGATCGCTACGTAATAAGGCACCATTTTCGGATTTACAAGCTACTCACCCGGCGGGTACCCCGAGAAAATTTCGCGAGTGTCATTGCCCGGGAAAGAACAAATTCATATCGATAGTTAATTTCTAACAACACGTATCTCAAAATTTTGAAGAGTCTGAGTTATTACTCTTATTACTATTAATAAAAAATTAAATTCAAGCAAGGGACAAACCTTTGTTTGCAAATTTGTGCTTCTTTTTCAATTTTGTGTATTGCTGATTCTTAATTTCAATTAGGATTAGATGCAATTAAAGAAATAAATTGTTCTTTTGCTCTCCTGAAAAGTTGCAAAAATTTTTTATATGCGTGTTCTTAGAACTTAGCCATCGATATTGGTTTAGTTATTGTCCACATCAGAAGTGGATACAGAAAATATCTCAGGGGAGGGGGGCATAAAATATCTTGAGTTACCTTTACTTTTATCGTAATAAAAAAAATATATAGTCACATGCAAAGTTTTTCAAAGTTTCACTTAAATTGATTACGCACATATAAAAGACGCCGATATCTTAATATATAAAAAAGTTACAGTTGTGGTTTGGCAATGCTGGGCAATGCGTGTGGTCCCGAAAGGGGGCCACGCGACCCCTGCGCCCCCCCCATAGTTATCCACCTTTGATCCGCATTTGAATGAAATTTTCAGCGGCCATCGATTCATCGTTTCATTTCGGTTCATTCACAAGATGTCGAAAATAATAAAATGTACCGCTATTAAAACGTACACATGTTACAGTAAAGATCACTTTTGAATTGGAGCGTAAATTTCTCACGCCACATGATGCATGTGATACGTGTTTACTGGTGTTGGTGCTAGCTACCAACTCTCTTCTATTATTCGCGGGGATCGGGTTGGTGTGATGGTTAGAGTGGGTTTTTGGCTTCCTAGCCCGTGGGCTCGGGTTCATATCCCGATTGTGGCAGAGAATTTTCAAAGACTGTCCAATCCCTTCTTGAGTATTGTGTGGAGGACATTTCAAGCGCAACACTCCGTCCGTCGGATGGGACGTTAAGCCGTGGTCCCCTTGGCACCTTTGGTTAAGAAAGGCTAATGCCTACTCCGGGTTTCTTATCGCGTGGTTGGCGGTCGCAACATTATTGGTGGGGAGCGTATTCTCAATAACTAGACAGTGGATTAATTCATGGGTTTTTAATAGTCAGATACACTGGGCGATCAGGCACAGCGGATAAGGGGGAAATTAGGACTCACATGAATTCAGCGGCAGACGAGTCCTGTGACGGTCGGCGACTCGGGTGCGGACGGTACGACGGCTCCTGGCGAGGCTGGGAAGGCAGGAAGGAAGTCCGCAGGAGGTCGGTATAGCGACCCGCGACCGAGTAAGGGAGGATACCTGGAGGAGGTCGGTATAGCGACCCGCGACCGAGTAAGGGAGGATGCCCGGAAGAGGTCGGATTGGCGACCCGCGACCGAGGAAGGGAGGATGCTCGGAGGAGGTCGAATAACGACCCGCGACCGAGGAAGGGAAGGAAGGAACAAGGTACTGGCCGTAGGACGGCGCCTCAATATAAGTCAATCCTGAGGAGCAAAGGTTGCAGGTACCGCTCGGATTGATAGGAAGGTCATTGCCCGGGGTGGGGGAGGGGTTGAGTGAGTGACTAGTCGGCCTCGTCACAAGGGGAGGAGAATAGCTGGCTCGCGGTAATGGTGATACCCTTTTCCGCGACACCGAAGTTCCGCGAGTCACTCCGACATTCTCTCCACTCTTTCTTCCATTCTCTTCCCTCATGTCCCAAATGAGCTCAGCTGTTTGTCGCCTTCTCCAACACCATATAATAATTCTCTCTGAGGCTCCGTACACACCATTACGTACACAAGTAGGCAAGTACAAGTCATCTAGCGGCATGTCACAAAACCTTTTCCCGAATCGATTGGTCTTGCTCTCCTCTGTCATCAGCTCGGGCGAAATTCCAACTTGGCTCCATCATGTCTCTATGCATTCCATTTCAATCTCTAGTATATAAGTTGCGAGTTCACGTCGGCTTCAATGAACGCACACAGTTCTTTTCTCTAATTGTAAGTTAAAGCTGTGCTGAGAAAATCATATATCCATTGTTACTCTTCCACCGACGGTGTGTCCCGGCGAAGAATTTTTTTTCATTCTTTCTTCTTGTCATCGGCGAACGGATAACATCCGGCAGATTATTATTCGGTTTTCCGAGGTCTATAGTGAAGAAGAAAACATAATCTCCAGCCTCTTCTGTCGAATTTGTATCCATCCTCTTAAAAGCGATAAAGGCTTCATGAAGGATCATGTGTGTAAAGATTGATAATCTGCAACCCTCCAAGTTTCTCCCTGTTCCAAGCTAGTTCTTTTACCTGTCTGTGACTCTTCTTCCACGTATCCTTCTTGATCTGTCCTGAATACTTGTCCCTTGGTATTATATTTTTAGCAGAGCCCTGAAGATGATAATATAATTCGAGCGTTATTGTGGGACGATGTTTTTGAAGAAAAAGTAATAGAGAGGTGCTATTCCACAATAGTCAGGTCACACTATGAATTCGCAGAGAGCGTATGAGTTTCCGATGCCGAGAGATTCAATCCGCGAACGTAATAAAATAAAGGAAAGTACAAAGGAAAGCTGTGCGATTCGTCAAACACTTCTGTGGGAGTGACACTTATGTTAAACGAATTATTGAATGAAACAACTGCAATTTTCCACAAATATATAAACTTCAATTCCGACTTAGGCTTCAATGTTACTTCTTCATCTTTTAGGTACAAAATCTATTTACCATTTAATATTTCATTTACAATTTTTTAATCCATTTGTTCCTTGAAGATGATCTTTTGGAAAAATTACACTGCATCACGCTTTGTTTTTCTGATTTTATTAAACGAATTAGGCTGCCTAGACTCCGAGGTTGCGCACTAGGCTTACATTGTTTGATCAATTGAGAATATATAGGTATCTTTCAGAGCGACATGGAGAACGTCATATCTGAACTCACTATAAATCAGGTATTACAGATACGATAAGCTGAGAGAGATATTTCACCGAACGGATAGGTTTAAGAATTTTTCCCTCGGACAATAAATGATTTGATAAAATGGTAGACGGCATTTTGTAGGCGCATTTCCTTATTATTTTTTAACGGCTGATTTCCTAGCACATTTACTTGGGTAACCGGTCCCCCCCTTGTTCGGAGTACCTAACGATGAACTTGTATTTCGAAACGAAGGTTATTGCATGTAATTTTTTATGAGGAACCACAAAGATAAATTTGTAATTTATAAACTAACGGGTTACGCCAGGCACGTAACCACAATTACAATTTCATTGGATGAAATGGAAAATAACTGGATATTCTCCATGTTAAGAATATGTAATACTCAGTCTGTATCCCAGTCCGCAGACAATGTTGGTTCGCAGCGGCGGATAGAGGGGGGAATGACCGCCCAAATGACCCCACTCCCAAAATCCACACAGTTAACTGATTCAACCAGCTCACCTTCCCGTTTACTAGCACAATAGTTAGTCCACCTAGTTCTTGTAACCCTCCTACTAAAGCACATCTCTGCAGGCTTCAAGTTTCCTTAGCATTCATCCATAATGGCACTAACATTTATTGAGACGGCTTGCGGAGTATTATGTAAGTGTGGATAAGGCTTGACATTAAAAGCACACTTTCGTCTACATTCTTGCAAATGCTTGGAAAAATTTGAGTTAGTATCGCCTCTTATCCAGCACTTCCTATTCTCCAACGCCCTTGTTTGAATTGAATATCCAGTTTGACCCACATACTAGGAATTGCATTAGATCGTGTAACAGAATACCTCTTGCACATAGCTATGATCCTTGCCACTGAAATCATGTAAGTGCTTCATAACATATTACCAATAGTACCATTTCATAAATATGATAGCTTACTATATCTATGTCCCACGGTCACGCTATGGTCACGCGATATGGTATGAGACAAAAGAAGATCAATTTGCGCCAAAAGGAGATATTTTTGTCATCACTCGGGGATAAGGCCGTTAAATAAACAGTTATTTTATTTGTTAGCCTATTAGACTAAGTAAGCAACCGTTGGCGTGATTGACCAGCAATTAGAAAACAAAGGTTTATTTTCCAGTCAAATATATATTTGTCGAGAAAAAATTCACCTTCAGAGAATGTAACTTTGAGTGACAGCGCAATTAAGTCAATCCTTGTTCAATGGTTTCAAAATAAATCATTTCCTCCGCAGCCGAAAGAAGTTCACGTACCACATTCCAGAGTCTCCGGGATGTATAGGCTGGATGAATGCATATGAAATCGAAACTTCTTCAAAAATAATATTAATGCTTTCCCAAGTAGAAAAATGTTTTATGTTAAATTTAATCGGTACATAAAATAAGGCCATCTACAATATACAGCAGAACGCTTATAACGAATTTAAGGGGACCATCGTTCTATTTTTTTACAAACCAGATTTTTTTATCCTTAAAAAAAAAAGGATTTTGCACTACCTATATATCACAGGATTACCGGCTAATATTCCATACATCGTCTTTATTAACGCAATTTATCCGTAAAATTAACTATCGTCCCACGCTATCATACCAAGCGGCTGTTAAGGGAAAGATTTTTAATATCTACAGTAGAAATGTGTGGAGATGGCCACACGTAAGAACAATTGATGATAAAATAAAGAACACTTAACGGTTAAGTCGCGAAGATCGCCGTGATTTCTTTAAAATAGCGGAAACGATTCTCCAAGGTAACAAATAATAGTACGTAACTAGGTAACCCATGGAAATATTTCGCACTTTATTGCAATTAGGGAATAAGCATGTTAGGAAACGGTGTAATTGGGTTTAAAATATATAAGAAGGTGCACTATCATAAAGCCCTTTCTTTATGCTTTTTTTCTTGGGAAAGTATACTAAACATATGAATACAGCGCACGGAATGTATAATCACTATGTGCATTTCGTTGTTAATTGTCAATTCCTGTTGATAGTAATTTTTATTAATGTCAACTCAATATTTTTATTTATTCGTAATACATGTTATCTTTTAAGTTCCTTGCATACAATGTCTCCTTTGGAGAACATTTAACATGCTCCATACTTTTTAGAATTTATTTTTAATATTTTCACCTGCTTATACTACGCTTCTTTGGTTTAGTTATGGATTAAATGGGTTTTTAAACCATTATCTGAAGTTTAGGATTTAAAAAAAGCGCAGTCGATACACCTCTAGCGAGTAATCGTTATGGAAATATCGAAACTTTTAAGTCAAAGTAATGGTTAAATAGTGAAAATTTATATTGAGATTATTTTTCGTCAGGAGACGGTGATTAAACATTTAAATTGATACCTGATTTATCGATGTAGAACAGGGCGATGTAGAACTGTATTAACAGGGCATATACGGAATTAATGATAAGACCTCTCTGTATTAATATATGATTATGGCGGGGATTTCGTGCCATCCACGCTCGTTACATCTCTCTCTACACGAACTCACCTCGTAAGGAATAGATGGGATTTTGTTACGTACGTGATCGTTATAAGCTAATGTTACTGCATTAAAGGTAAACTTCATTCAACTCTATCATAAGAATACCATTGGAATAGTATTCCCCGCGCTTCGTTTAAGCATTCTAAGTAAAAGTGAAGGAGAAAGTGTAGCGGCCTGAGCATCTATCGGAGGCTACGTCATACTCTTTATCATACGCTCAAATTCTTTCATTAAATTTGAAAACAACTCCATGGACAGTCTATGGCATTTCCGTAATCAGCGACGGATATTAAGCTGTCTTGACCCCACTCACACCCAGGGTCGTCGAAGGCGATCTTTGAAGGTTTTCGGGACCAAAAATGATAAATTAAACTGCTGGATCATTGGTATTGACCTTCGACTGGCGCCTAACACCCAGACGGGGAGTCCCCAAATCCAACGCGGGTCGAGGAAAAAGCTCTGAATAAATAAATCTTTCACTCAACGTCTTCCTTGAGAAATTCCCGCAGTCAGGGAAAATATGAGGGCTTTCCGCAATTTCGATATCTACTGAACGAAGTCATGATCCACGTGTACGTTCAACATGGGATAAATCTCGCAAGAAATTTCCAAAGGGGTGTTGTGTTTCATCGCATATTTATAAAGTCAGTTTCTTGTCTTTCAAATTGTTGTCTAAATTGTGCATTTATGATTTACAGATTATTTATTTAGATGGAAATTTCGTGTTCCTCCGTTTGAAGGTCCTGCGTTAAGAGATATTTTTGAAGCTTGAGATAATAAAACAAAAGGTCCTATATCCCATTCGAAAAATGTTTCAATAACTTCCAAAATATTACGTGCTCTTTCTGTGAATTTTTTCTGCATTAATAACTTTGATTGTTCTTGCATTGGTAGAAATGTCGTACTCATCCATGCGAAGGTTTTTTGTTGATTGAAATATTCCAAGCGGTAGGCTATATATTCTGGGACGGTAAAAATTTTGCAGCATTCGGAATTTAAATCCGTAGTTGCCTTTAGATCAATAGTATGTGGCATCGTTTCAAATTTTTGTCCCCTCGATAACGCAATGCGTTGATGATAATAATAGTTTTGCCGCGAATATCATTTTGCAGCATTGAAAAAGTCTTGAAACAAGAATTTTCATTTCAGTGCAATGAGTTTACGATTTTATTCCTCTAGATTAAAAATGCCTTGCTGACCAGAATTTTCTAGTAGTATGTATAAAAATTTCGATTTTTTTTCTTCCTGCGAATTCAAACTGCATCGTTGAAATTAAATTTCATTTCAGTGTCACCGTCTCGCATTTTTCTTCCGCCGCATTGAAAAATGCAATGCTAACTAGAATTTACATTTCTGTGCCACCATTTTCCATTTTTTCCGTCGCATTTAAAGTGTGTTGTTGACAATATTTTCATGGCCGCATGATCGTTTACAAATTTTGTTTTTCCTTATTCAACTACAAGGTTTTTCAGTCAACTAAAAGGTTTGTAAAAAAGAAATACGCATTACAAAGTACTAGTTTGTCCAAAATATCGATTGTTGCGCCTCGGTTGTTTCCGAGGCTGCTCGAAGACTCCCTCAATGGAGTCGCCGAGTGCGTTAATATTTGAATGAGTCTCTACCGAACCGTTTGGATTGGTTATCAAGGACCTGGTGGCTTAGCGTCTCTCAGCTGGGTCCACAGTAACCGGATTTGACACTCTGAGACTTCTTCCTGTGGAGTTTCGTTAAAGACGGCGTTTATGTACCACCACTGCCACAGAACCTGAAAGGGGTGAAGACCCTGATCCGTACTGGCATAACATCAGGGCCTACTGTCAGCGTCAAAATGATGTGCCGCTGTACTTCGCTAATTTACATTTGGAATTCAGTGCATACCACACTAATGAATAATACGTCGTTTAAAGGAAATTTTATTCTCAATTCCGATTAATTTTTTAACGAAAAATTCAAAAATCAAGACACGCAAATGCAATAAATGACTCCGCGCACCATAAAATTAGCCGTTTTGTCAACTTCATGAACTTTGTAACTCAACTTAGGGAAAACTATTACGTCTAAAATATTCATCTTCCACAAAAAGTTGCAAACATTTAAGTAGATTAATGAATTGGCTTTTGCGTATTTTTAAAACGCATATTTTGTTGTAAAATAATGAAAATGTTTAAACACTACCTATTCCTACACTTACCCCGAAAGAACAAATAAAACTGATAGAAACACTTCTTAATTTATTTGCAATTTATAAAGTTGTTTTACAACCAAACACGCGTTCTAAAAATACGCAAAAGCCATTTCATTAATCTACTTAAATGTTTGCAACTTTTTGTGGAAGATGAATATTGTAGACGCAATAGTTTCCCCTAAGTTGAGTTACAAAGTTCATGAAGTTGACAAAACGGTTAATTTTATGGTGCGCGGAGTTATTTATTGCACTCGCGTGCCTTGATTTTTGAAATATTCACAATACCAAAAATAAATCAGAATTGAGAATAATATTTTATTTACAACGACGTATTATTCATTAGTATGGCATGCATTGAAGTCTAGATATAAATTTACAACGTACAGCGGCACATCATTTTGACGCCGACAGTAAATATGGAAGGAATTTGAGTCATCATCACTGGTAAACAATCCTAGGATTGGTTTGACGCAGCTCTCCACTCAATTCTCCTATCAGCTAATCTTTTCACACCAACGTATTTCTTCTCTTTCACATCTTTCTTTACTTGTTCCATATATATTGTTCGAGGTCTTCCTTTACCGTTCTTGCCTTCCACTTGTCCTTAGACGATTGTCTTCATCAGGCCATCATGTCTCAAGATGTGGCCTATAAGGTTGTTCCGTCTTCTTATTAAGGTTTTCATGAGGCTTCTCTTTTCTCCTACTCTTCTTAGGACTTCCTCGTTGCTAACTCGGTCGATCCATTTGATTTTCATCATTCTTCTGTAGCACTACATTTCGGAGGGTTCTATCCTTGCTTTCTCCGCTGCGGTCATTGTCCATGCCTCACTTCCGTATAGGAGCATACTCCAAATGTAAGTTCTCTGCCGTACGGCACGTAAGACTAAATATTTTAAACAATATTGCACGCAAATTTATTGGGAAATAAATTGGGAAATGTATACAGGCTTTAGGGAGGTAAAATAACAGGTTTGGGATAGGAATAATGGAGGGCTGCCTTTGATCAATCTTAGGATTGCATTAATATGCACATCGATGGCGAAGTTCTAACAACACGTCTCTCAAATTCGTGCAATTTGAGACTGGTATCTTAAACAAAGAGCAATAAAATTTAAAAAAATGAAATACGAGCAAGAAACAACTCTTTGTTTTCAAATGAATGCTTCTTTTCAGTTTTATGAAATTTGGTTTTTGAATTTCAGTGTTCAAGGAAAAAAAATAATCGTTTTTTGGTCTCCTGAAAAAATGTTATTTTTGAGATAGGTGTTGTTAGACCTTAGTCATCGATAATGTAGGTACATGATGCAATAAAAATTCTGAGAATTTTTTATCTTAATTTTATGATGTCAGCATGAACCTGTTTTTATGTTCGAATATTAATAAGAAAATTATGGGGTTGATTGCCAAGGGACATAAACTTGAGGATAATTACTTTCCAGATCGTAGTGCCACGGCCATATTCAGTCCTCTCAACGTGATAAGAAAATCTTGACCATTAAGCGCCAGCGGCCAGCTTCACATTCTTCAAAGACTTTTTTCGTCCGTATTTAATATATTTCTCCTCGAAGAAAAAGTCTGTCGCAATAATACTTAAGGGTCAATGTGAGTGACTCTAAGCAGTAAAACTCCTAACGCTATTTTGATAAATCAATGACATTAATGTGTATAAAAGCGATACTCGTTCGTTGGTGATCCACAGTTCTAGGAATCATTATAGGTCTGGAAGCCACTACAAGAGGGCTTGTGTCTATCATAATGATATTCGTCATGAAAACAAATAAACTCGCTATCTCGGTCACGTGCCTGTCTTACTTGCTTTTGTTCATTCACGGTGCAGATGATGAATGCGAGATTGGCAAGGAGTCACCGAGTGCAGTCAGCTTGTTTATAGATAGCCATAGGAACAGCACAGGGGACTGGGTGACCAGCTTCTCCGTCAACAAAGGAGACTCCGATTCGGATGGAAACCACAATTTGTCACTGAAACTGTTCCAGGATGTGGCTGAATGCAGGGGTAAGAAGATTCTTCAGATTCGTGGAGTGCTATCAGGTAATGTGATAAAAACTTTAAGGAAATATATTTAAATAACGGTTTTTTTTAGTAACTATCGTTTTAAAATATAAAAAATATCGTTAGTTTTTTTAAACAACTTAATTATACTGTCGCAATTCATTATACTATCACTATGATACATCATGAGCTCTATCATAAGATAAAAAAACTCATGTTCTTTTTTGAAATGAAATGACACTAATGAGTTTAACGAATAAGAAAGATAAAAAACGATTTTAATTAATAACTCATTAGTGTTTATAAACTTTAAATAATATTTTCATAACCATTCGAAACTAGAATGAACTTTTTTCGCGAAATCTGCTTCATGCAATCGTTATTCTAATAAAATCTTCATACACCAGTGTAAAGGAGACTTTTTAATACTTAACTTGGTAAAAGGCACAAAGGCGAGATATATAGTAGAACTTTTAATACTTCACCACCGACCAGCCAGATTCAACAAATCACTTTCCATGTTTGCCATAATGTTGACGTAATGCTACGTAGAGCTCCGTCACTTCATATGAAGGAATACGCCATGGAACACTTCTCTGAGTATAAGAGCGTGAAGTGCAAAATATTACAATGGCTAGAGCGGCCTCTTTAAATACCAATTGCTTTTTTCCGTTTCCAAAAACTGGATGTATTAGTTCAATTTTATGTGCAACCATAATCGCATAGGCTTTTTCTTAATAGGTTTTCATGTATGTATTTCTTCCTTCGCTTCAAGAGCGCAGATTGGAGTTAAGGATGGGGGGTTTTAGGCGCAGCTAATACTACGGGTCTGTAGGGTATAGAAAACTCGCTAAGGTAAGCGAGAGGTGTGGGGGCCCTCCCCTAGACATTTTTTAAGATAAATGGTTCAAAATAGTGGGTTTGGGGCTGTGTGAATAGTTAAATATGTTTCGCTTGTTACTCATCCGTCCCCCTGATATTAGTAACAAAAGTTTTTACAAAAAAGTTCTCTGAGTTCTTGGGGGGATTTTAACTCCCAAAAAAAACCCCTCGCTGCGTCACTGCTTCGATTCGCCATATTTATTTAGCTTCATCCGCTTTATCTTGCGCCGGATAACAAAACAAAAACTGTTGTTTATCAGAACACTTGACGCAAGACATTAAATCCGAATGTGTAGGGCACACCGTGGTGTGTTTAGGCATGCAGCACATTTACGCAGTACATTTTATCCAAACAGATATATTATAACTGGCGCGCCTAAAGTCATTTGATACGAATGCTGCTTCATAGGGACTTTTCTTACACGATTTTGAGCACCAGTCAAGCGTCGGTCAGGCGTTGTGTTAACCTGCCCCGTGAACGGGCCAAATTTACGCAACAGACTTGGACCTAAAAACATTTTTTTACCGTTAATAACACTAATAGCCAACAACTGAATCCGTATCATTTTCATTTCATTAACTGCTTTGTAAAACCACAATGCCCGAAATTTCTTAAGCTAAAACGTAAGAGAATTAATTGAAAAAAATCCGCGTAAAAGTGCTCCGATCCACCCTATGTAGATTCAATAAAGAAAATGTCTTTCTGAAAAGCAATTGCGATACTCATTTACGTAGTTTTATTGAATTTGTACCCTTATTTTATTATAATAAATGAAACATGATTAAAAACGATACAGCCGCTCTTGATTTATAAATGGTGTAACTAAACTGTAAGTTCATTGATTGTTAGGCGGTACGAAGTTCGCCGGGTCAGCTAGTTGAATATGGAAATCGTTGTATGAATTTAGTAATACTTCAATAACTATGGAGTATAGGACTTCATAGTGTTTATACCGCACCACAAATTCCGTTAATTATTTTACAACTAGTAGTCATCAAAAATTTACTTTCTGCTTTCCTCATTACTTTACATACGCTAATAATTTTTCATTTCCTCAAGGTCTTTCATCCAAGGAAAATCGCAGCATTAAGAAGAAAGGTTTATTTTTTCACCATAAGTGCGGTAGCAACGTTGCTGTCTTGAACAATGGTCTTCAGGCACTCAAGATCAAGTAAGATGAGATTATTAGTGCTGTGAATAATGAGTACATTAAATCAATACATTAAGATGTGAATAATAATCACTGTGATATCTTTTCCAATAGTAAAATAAAAAAAATATAAAAAATCCTATTTCAAAAAAATGAAACACAAGTATATTTACATAGCTTATTTTCAGTTTGATCATCGATTTAAAATTAATTAAAGTTCAATTAAAACATCAAGGTTACAATCAATTGGGATTATTTCAATAAAAATAAATTTGACTGAGGTTGCTAGTGTCTGATGTTTTATTGCAGTAATTTTCATTTTTAGAACTATGAATATTTTCTTTACTCAATCCTTTTTTAATAATATTTTTAATAATCTAAAATCTCAGCACCATTAAAATCAAAATTATGGCTATTGGCTACACTTTGATTTTACAAGATCATGTAGTGTTATTTTATTGATTACACAGGCCAACAAAAAAATTTTTTTGAAATTTTTATTTTATTTTAATAGCCGATCTTTATAGATTTTTGTGTGCTGAATCCAAACCAGGCCTTAGTTATTTGTGTATCACCTATAATTTCCAAGCCTTATGTATTTTATTATAGTCTAATACCCCTATACGGTATATGGGGAAATCAATGAAATACTGTAATACGTCATAAAATGGTTTGTATTTACGATTAAATTACTCATCACATTATTACACCATCTTCGTCCATTGGACCTACTTTCTCAATGTTATTTCAACTATAAAAAAGCTGTTAAATTCTAAAAATATTGCTTGATTTCATAAATTGAACTATTAAATATGAATAAATGGTGGGTGATACAACTTTTTAAGCATCATATGCGGATTCAGCAACCTAAAAAACATAATAATAAGGTATTTTCAGTAAAAACGTTTTTTCATCGTTGGCCTGTGTTATTGATGATTTATGGTGAGAAATCTTGATTGTTGATAATTACTAACGCTGAAAATATTTTACGTTTGATTCAATAATTTCACCGTATGTTTCCCATTTTAATGCAGTATTGAGGAAAGCGGTGACGCCGTCCTCTTCACTCATCGTCCCCTCCAAATTAACGAGACATTGGAAGTAAAATTGGAGAAAAAAGGAACTAAATTTCCTCATTGCTTTGCCATTGGAGTCACTACTACTTCTCCAGACGATTTTCCAAATATTCTTGCGCATATCACCAGAATTAAGTGAGTATTACACGCTTTTCTTACGCGCCAATGCGATTCCTCGATATACCGGGTGTTTATAAATGAATATCGGGGTTATAGCGCTTTATAATATTTATTACATTATACTTGCTGTTATAAATAATATGTAAAATGAAAAAGCAACTGAAACAGTTTTGTTTTTTAGTAACAATACAAATGTGCGTGAAATGTTTCCAACGCGATCCGCTAGAAAGCGGTAGTAGCAAAGATGGCGGCCAAGGTCGGTAAAAGACGGTCCTTGATGGCGGCTAGTGAACAGAAAGTGTTATGAGTTTTACATGTGTTATTTGTTTATGCGGAAACATTTCACGCACATGTGCATTGCTTCTAAATAGCAAAACTTTTTGAGTTGCTCTTTCATTTGATATATAATTTATAACTGTAAGTATAATGTTATAAATATTGTAGAGCGTTAAAACCCCGATATTCGTTTATAAACACCATATATACTTCCTTGCATAGGCAGATTTAGGGTAGCACGGTGGTTCCTCTCCCCTCAGAGAATTAAAAAAACACAAGACTTTTAATGCGGGTATCATAACATTCGTTTTGTTTCTTTGTAATACTTATGTTGAATCATTTAATGTAATATTAATAACTTTATTAGTAAAAAATAATGTTTTAATAAATAATTTTTAATTTATGTTTTATTGACTAATTTAATCAATTCAAGTATTTAATATTTTATCCCAAATATAAAAAGATCGCTCGCCTCTCAGGCCCTAGTGCCCCCTTAAAAAATTATGGTGCGACCTTGAATCCTTCTACGCATTATTGAGTGCAGATGCTCAAGCTGCATCACGTTAACATACCAATGTAAATATAAGATGCAGGTGAAAGCGGTTTATGATTGATAATATATTTAAAATTGCAGATATCTCCGATTTATTTTTCTTTTGTTTATGAAACCTTTTCATGCCTTTTATTTTCTTATTCATTTTTTAATCCTTCTATAATGTTTTTTTTTTCTAGAAACATGTCTTGGGCGTGGTATATGTCCCACTCCTATCTTAATGGAGAAAGAAATCTGACAAATTATGGGAAAAATTTGGACGCAATGGAAGTAAGATCTTGATTTATCTTCTTTAAATCATACACTCATATGCTTTATTGATTGCCGTATTTTAGAACTTGACTTATCTACTATTAAATTATTGATAAATCTCCACGTAAGCATTTCTTGTTAGGGCATACCATAGCATTGTAATTTATGTACCATAGTGTAATGTACCATAGCATTAAAATTTCTTTATTTATTGTACCATAGTGTAATGTACCATAGCATTAAAATTTCTTTATTTATTTAATACCCTGTCATTTCAAGTGATCATCTTGTTTTCGTAAATCTGTAATTAGTGCTTTCTTCAAAGACAAACCTAGCATTCGGAAACAAATTTACACAAATAATTTCCATTCAGGTTGGCGATCGAGCTGCTGTAAAGAGGACTAACACCGGGGCCCTCCATTTTTATTATAACGGCGTCGATCAAGGACCAGCCTTCTCCAACATTCCACATCCCGTCTACGGTATTGTTGAACTCTATGGAAACGCAGCAATGGCATCAATTGTCGAACACTGAGTAAAAAAGCAAGTAAGGATTTACGGACATGAAACTATGAAGATACACCACTGTGATTTTCCTTCTCATGACGGACATCTTGAATTAATGAAGTTAAATTTTCGCCCAGTTTGAAATAATTAATCATAATTTCCACAGAGTAAGTAAATGCACTCTGATTGATTGCCTCACCTAAAACAAGATACTTCTTTGGCGGTAATTAATAAAAATGGAGTGCTAAGTAAGGTATAATTGGAAATTATGGTATATTTCTTTTTTGTGTAAATTTTAACAGATATATTGGTCTCAACATCGGATACTCTGAAATTATATGATTTTTAGGGTATCTATGAAAATATGGGTTTCATATTTGGCTTGAGGTTTTATAAAGATTTTGGCTATGTTCACTTCATTCGCTGAGTATTGAATTTGTATTTTTTCCTTGGCAATAAAATGTTGAATGAATTAACATTGGATTTCGCATTCTTTCGCTCTTTTGAAAATTTTTAATTTTATTGATTGCTTTTTTGTTGTCTACATATCATTCTACTTTCTGGACTTCTTTTACCTTGCGAAAATAGTGCGCAATGGTAGCATCAATGAAGGAGAGTCGACTGCCAATCTATACCCATTCCACCTAATCCACTTATTTTCACTGCTAATTTAAAAAAGAACAAGGTATTTAGAAGATTAAAATGAGATAGAAAATTATAGATACAGGCCTGAACACTCATTCTGCTACTCAAATAGGATATAAATAACAAATTACCTCTGCTTAGGCTTATTTCCAAAGCTAGGGTCCTGTTTCCAATGGCTGAACTCATTTCCACACCTCGTGAGCAGTTGAGATCCAGCGGTCGATCCGACAAACAACCGGGCAACTTCTTCACCATCTGCTCCAGAGATACGGTCCTTCACTTCATATTTGCCCCTTTTCATATCAGCCACTCTCTATGAATCTCTGGAAATTTTAATTCTATCATATGTACATATTACATTGACAGTTTCATATGATAGGTTATACTGAGAACTAATTAAATACATTATCACAAGTTGAAGTTGAGGTTAATTTTGAGGCAGCAACAGTAGGTAAATGATTTCAAAACTGCAGCTGTGCGGAACTGTGGGGCATACAAAAATAAGGGGTTTTGTCTTGTAACAACATTAGTGTGTTTGCATCCAGGGAGAAAAAGATCCTTTAAATATAGAGGGCTACCATATTTGAAGAGATTGAACATAAAAAAGGCCATGTTATATTTTCTCCTTGATTTAAGATCAAACCAGGACAGTAATAAAATAAGGTGTAATGTGTTCATCTCGCCGTAAATTAAACATGAATCTCACACATGGGTTCAACAGACGCTGTTGCTTAGCATTCAACTCCTCAGTTAAGCCATTGTGTACAAGACTACAGTAGTCTATTGTCGGCGTTAAAAAATTTGATTGTGAAAGAATTGTAACTTTAACTCGATTACAAAGGGAGTTATGAATTTGTAATGGCCGCACCTCCTCAGCCTTTCCTTTCTGGCCTGAGTCTACGCTGTAGACTCCAACCTCCCAAGAAACCGTTTTCCCATGAGATAGGTTGGCGAGACGCGGCTATTGTTTTGACGAGGGAAGCATTTTCCGTGAGGAAAGATTTTTCGCTCCAAGAGGCAATTTAAATGCAACTGAAGCTCGTCGAGTGATGAACATATCGAATGGAATAGATTTGGTGTAGTTTGATTCAGAAATTCTGTTTGCCTCACATTACCTCACGTGGGTGATGTGTAAATGTTTTTTACAACGTTAAAAGCCGAAAAATTACATTAAAATAAGAATGGGATATTGGATCTCAAAACTAAAAACAACCCACTGTTTGGATTAGTCATGTCAAATGATCGACTTAAAAGTACTACAAGACACAAAACTACAATAGGTGCTGTTTTTACAAGACATCTAGAGGGATTTGAGTCGAAACTGTTTGTTTCTTACTTGAGTTACCATAATCACTATAATATCAGTTTAAGAATGTGCAAATAAAGAAATGATATAGCGATAAACGAGTAATGGAATTTACTAATGAAGATGAGAACTCACATAATGTTAACACCGAGTATCTATAATTACATTGAGTTCATTCAGTAAAATAGGCATCACGTTGTAATTTTTTTATTTTTTATATATTAATTGTATAAATAATAATTATAAAATTTTTAATTAATTAGAATAAATAGTTAATTTTAATTTATAATTTAAATATAACTTTTAAAACAATGAGGATAACTGTGTATCATTTAAATACCTCGTCAATCAACGTGCAAACTTTAAAAAAATAAAAATATTTCACTTCCCACGATAGACATGTTTATATTTGGATTGCAAGAAGCTCGATAGTCATTAACCCGGAGGTTGAGTGAAGTGGTGGTTACACTAATGTGAAAGGCGGGGCAAGAATTGCAGAAAAGGATATAAATTACATTACTAGTTGTACAGGTGGGAGATGTAGTGGAAGGAAGTGGAAGATTGAGATACTTGTTCGGAAGTGACTGGGTGATGAGGATCGCACAGGTTCCGCAACAGGATCTTTGGCAAGGGATAGGTAAAGTGTAAGTTCCGGTAGTGAACCATGAGAGTGGTTCAGTTGTTTTGAAAATGGAAGACAGACTTGGTGGCCGACGGAAGAATGAGAATGGACAGCTAGAGAAGATTTTTCCAGTAGTGACATTGTTAGAAAGAATCCGAAAGAGGGTTTTGATGATTCTGTCCAAAGCCTAGACACTAGGGAAGTATATAATGTACAACTAAAGATGATAGCCTTCGAAAGTAGTGAAAATGGTGATATACTTGTGCAATTTGCAGCCAGAAACAACCTCATCATAAAAAGTACATGTTTCCCTCACAAACGAATACACTTAGGGACTTGGAAAGTCCCAGGTACAAATATAGTTAATCAAATAGATCACGTGCTGACTAAGAAAAGGCATTCATCATCAGTTATTGATGTCAGAGCCTGCAGGGGTCCCAACTGCGACAGTGATCACTACTTAGTAAGGGCAATCAATAAGCAAAAATTGGCAAAAACCAAAGTAACATCCAAATCAACCAGAAAACATTGGAATGTTGGAAAACTGAACATCCAAGAGAACTTAGAGAAGTACCAAAGAGGTATGGAGAGAAAACTTTTTGAGTACCAGGCAGATAAGAATATCAATGAAAAATGGAATGATTTGGAAACAATCATTAAGGAAATAGCAGAAGAAGAAATTGGTGAAAGAAAGAAGGAAAGGAATAGCGACTGGTTTGATGCGGAATGTATGGATGCCGTTAGAAACAAAAACAAAGCTCGGGAAATAATGATGGCTAGGGATACAAGAGGTCATAGAAGAGAATATAAAAGGTTAAGAATGGTAGCAAATAAGGTGTGCAGAAAAAAGAAAACAGAAGCAATGCAAAAGCAATTACAAGAAATAGAAGAATTAAGTGATCAAACAAGTGAAGTAAGAAAATTTTACAAAGCTGTCAAAAGAATGACAAAAGAGGGGTACACCACGCAATTGAGCATGTATAGAGACAAGGAGGGAAAGATACTGGGAGATGATGACAAAATAGTAGAGAGATGGACAGAACATTTCTGCGACCTGTTGAATGATGAAGGGTTTGAGGAAGAGAGCGAGGCGCATGAATATCAAGAGGGCAACGGTGAGGACGCTATCGAAAAGCCTACGATGGAGGAAGTGGAAGCGGTTGTCGGGAAATTAAAAAATAATCGGTCACCTGGTGAAGATGAAATAGCCCCAGAACTTATTAAGAAAGGCGGATATACACTCATGAGATGCATGCATGGATTGATCAGAGACCTTTGGAGACAGGAAATAGTGCCTGTAAAATGGAGAACTGACATTATATGTCCCATACACAAGAAAGGCGACAAAACGCTCTGCAACAATTACAGAGGAATTACGCTGTTGAGCATTGCATATAAAGTGCTCTCAGGAATTATACAAATGAGAGTTAGCAAAAGAGCTGAAAGCATCATTACCGAATATTAGGGTGGATTTCGACGAGATAGGGGCACAACAGACCAAATATTTACTTTGCGTCAAATAATGGAGAAGCACTTCGAGCACAACCAAGATTTACACTTACTGTTTGTAGATTTTAAGCAAGCGCTTGATAGTGTGAAGAGAAGCACACTGTATGCAGCACTAAACGAATTAGGCTTGCCTAAAAAGTTAATCAGACTGGTAAGAATGACAATGCAGGACACCATAGCTAAGGTCAAAGTCGGCAATAAAATGGGTAGTGCTTTTCCATTTAATATGGGAGTAAAGCAAGGAAATGGTTTGTCTGCAACATTGTTCATATTGGCCTTGCACTTGGCAGTAAGGGGAGTTGACACTGGTGGAACAATATTCTATCGGAGCAGTCAAATACTGGCGTATGCAGATGATATAGTCATTGTAGCCAGATCTGCAAGGAAGTTGAAAGAAATATTTGGCTCACTTAAGGAAAGCGCAGGAAGAATTGGACTGAAAGTTAACTGTGGCAAAACAAAATACATGTGTATGTCCACATCTGAAGATCGCAGACGACCTCAGACATTAGATATCGACGGAGATAAATTTGAGGGTGTCTCATCCTTTAAATATCTTGGGGCATTGGTGACATCGGATAACTCAATAAGTGCTTGCATAAAAGACAGAATCACCGTTGGTAACAGAGCGTACTTCGCAAATCATAAATTGCTGAAAAGTAGGCTGATAAGAAGAAATACTAAATATAAAATATATAAAACTTTAATAAGACCTGTTGTCACTAATGGATGTGAATGCTGGACGTTATCAACAGCAGAGGCGCACGCACTTAGACGTTTCGAGAGAAGGATCCTAAGGAAAATTTATGGACCCATACAAGAAAATGGAGTTTTTCGAAGACGATGGAATGAAGAACTTGACGACCTCATAGAGGGCCAAGACATTGTGAGATTTGTCAAGTCACAGAGACTCAGATGGATGGGACATTTGATAAGAATGTCAGAGGAGAGAGTGGCCAAAAGAGTTTGGGAGGGAAAATTATTCAGCGTAAAAAGAAGAGGACGTCCACGCCTAAAATGGCAAGATGGAGTGGAAGCAGACCTGGCTACTTTGGGGATAAGAGGATGGAGAAATAAGGCCATTAAGAGAGAGGAATGGAGGAAGATTGTATTGAAGGCCAAAGCTGACAAAAAGCTGTAGCGCCAAGGAAGAAGAAGAAGAAGAAAGATGATAGCCAAGAGACAAAACTTGAGGAGAATTACTTTCCAAGATCGTAGTGCCACGGCCATATTTAGTCCTTACAACGTGATAAGAGAATGTTGATAGAGGAATTACCAGTAAGGTCACTTTTTAAAATATTTATTTCCTCCGTATTTAATATATCTCTTCTCGAAGTAAAGGTCTGTCACAATAATTCTCTAGGGTCAATAGAGAGTGACACTGAGCAGTACGTCTCCTATCGCTATTTTGATAAATCCATGACCTTTAAGTGTATATAAGCGATACTCGTTCGTTGGTGACCCACAGTTCTAGCAATCATTTTAGGTCTTGAAGCCACTACAAGAGTGCTTGCGTCTATCATAATGATATTCGTCATGACAACCAATAAACTCGCTATCTCGGTCACGTGCCTGTCTTATTTGCTTTTGTTCATTCACGGTGCAGATGATGAATGCGAGGTTGACAAGGAGTCACCGAGTGCAGTCAGCTTGTTTATAGGTAGCCATAGGAACAGCACAGGAGACTGGGTGACCAGCTTCTCCGTCAACAAAGGAGACTCCGATTCGGATGGAAACCATAATTTGACACTGAAACTATCGCAGGACGTGACTGAATGCAGGGGCAAGAAGATTCTTCAGATTCGTGGAGTGTTATCAGGTAAAGTAACAAAAATTTTAAGGAAATATATTAAAAGAACGATTTTATTTAGTAAGTATCCTTTTTAAATATGTAAAAAATATCTTTAGTTTTTTTTAACTATTTAATTATAATGTCGCAATATATATGATACTATGACAATGATACATCAGAAGCTCTATCATCAGATAATTAAATCCATAATCTTATTTGAAGTAAATGACTTTCATGAGTTTAACGTAAAAGAAAGATTAAAAAAACGAGTTTAATTAATAACTCGTTATTGTTCTCTCTTTAAGTTCTGTTTCCATAGCCTTTCTCAACTAGAAAGAACTTTTTTCGAGACATCTGTTTCATATACTCTATTTTCTATCAAAATCTACATACTGATACGCCAGCGCATCTAAACGGGACATTTTAACCCTTTCTAACCCAGAGCTGCTCCTGGGAGAAATCGAATTTCAAGATTTTTCATTTTGAAAAATTCAAAATTTTGCACTCAACCATAATTTTTGTGGCAGCTAAGTATTTCGTCATTACAAATTACACCAAAAAGTAATCCTTGGTTTAGATATTTCCTAAATAGAGCTGGAAATTAATAAATTTTTGATGTTGCTTGGAAGCAACACTAGGTTATAATGGGTTAGTACCTAGCTGGGTACAGGGAAGAAAGACAATGAAGTAGTAATACCTCAACACCGAGAAGCCAGATTCAACAAATCACTGATAGTTACCGCATCCCGCGTTTGCCATAATCTTGTTATGAATATTGATTTGAAATAATATGAAAAGACCGCTGAGTAGATTCCCCCCCTCACTGAATTCCTTCAAAAGCGTATGTCATAGAACACTTCTCTTACCTTAACAGCGGGATAATCAAAATACTACAATAGCAATGTCGGATTCCCCAAGTACCAACTTTATTTTTTTGTCTCTGTTTCCACGCACTGGGTTCATCCATTCAATTTTGTATACAGCCAGAAACACACTAGCTCTTTCTTGGTGGGTTTTTCAAGTTTTTCGCGCCCCCTATCTTGGGTTCGCGTTTTTCTTGCAGAGAGTACCACAAACGCGCTCTACAAAATCCAAAGGTTTTTCCAATAAAGGTTTTGACACATTATATTATTGTTCCGTGCTATATAAGCGTATTGACGTATTCTGCATGTTAATAATTTTCTGTACCACCAAGCTCTATGATGCTGTTTACCTTTTCCAATTGTGACTGCATTGAAAACTTTTCCTTTATCATTTCAATAGAATATGATAATAGCTGTATGAATTTAGTATCATTTCAATGAAAATGAGTTAAATAGAAGAAAAAAGATCTCAGTCTCAATGTCGCACCAATAAACCCGTTTATATATTACTATTAACAGAGCGCAAATTTTTACTTTCTGCTTTTTTCATTGCTTTGCATACGCTAATAACATTTCTTTTCCTCAAGGTCTTTCATCGTCTGTTTCCCAGGGGTATCGCAGTATTAAGAAGAGGGATTTATTTTTCCACGACAAGTGCGGCAGTAACGTTGCCATCTTGAACAATGGTCTTCAGGCACGCAAGATCAAGTAAGATGATTTTTCCAAATTCTTGTGAGTGAGAGGGAATTCAGTAGTAACATGTGAATGCCATCACGAGATACCATCGATTTAGGTTCTGGAATACGACTGATACTTTTATATCAAATCATTGGAAGTAAAAATTCATATCTTAGTGGAGAATTAAAATTGAAAAACTATTGTGAAAATAATGATTGAAATGAATTCGTTCAATTGTATTAGGGTCAACAATGTGGAAGTTAATACAGTGGAGCCCCGCTAATCCGAAATCCGGTAATCCGAAAATCCGCTTAATCCGAAATCAAAATCAGGAAAAAACAAAACTTCTACAACGTAGATTGTGCTGCTACCTATCGGATTTCTTTGCAACTACGAACTCAAGCGGTAGCCGTGCAGAGCGTTGCCGTACGGCGTACATAATGAAGTTGGTTGTTTTTCATACCGTATGGACGTGAAACGGCGTTTCGGCGATTAATTTATGTAGTTGCACGTTGTATTTAATAATTTATCGTTAAATTAATAACAGTCCGCTTAATCCGAAATATTCGCTAATCCGAAATGGGTCCGGTGCCAATTATTTCGGATTAGCGGGGCTCCACTGTACTCGAAAATGAAAAGGAGACTTCGTTGATTTCCACTGATTTATTTCGTCTGTACTACATGTTTCGAACCATTGAGGTAGGTATTTGATAATGACCACTATGGTTCGAAACATGTCGTACAGACGAAATAAATCAGTGGAAATCAACGAAGTCTCCTTTTCATTTTCGATTGAAATGAATATACACTGAGAGAAAAGATTGGATGTCGTTACCAAGAGTTTGCTCCCACAATAATTTTTTATGGTTGCCGCGGAGCCGTCCATTAAGTAGGCGAGGGAGCCATTTTAAATAGTTGCGTAAGAGATGGCTGTGACGGCTGTGGCAAAGAAATCTCCAGAACCCACTACCAGCGTTGTTGGGTCTTAGGCCCATTATATTGGATGCCGCAGGTTTGCGAATTGTTGCCGTAGCGTTAAATGAAAGGGTAATATTTCAGCGGATATTATTATAAACAGCCAGTTATTTCCAATTATAATTAATTACCAGTGGCGTAGCGGTCCAATCCGGAGGGTCTGGACCCCCCCCCCCCCCCCCCATCGATCCCAACGAAATATGAAAACACTTTAGCACTACAGCCAAGTTGCGAGCCTAAAATTTAATTGGATAGTATACCCAAACTCTTAGGCTGCCGCGTCTGTTGCAGTTGATATTGTATCCAACTATCACTTATTCAATTAAAACTGGATGCCTCAACCAATCCTTATATTAGAGTGTACGAGGGAAGTTTAATAATTAATGCAACAGATTTTTTTCTGAAACAGGAGTTGATTTGTTCAGCATTCAAGTACACCATGTTATTTTTCAATCTTTCAGCTGCAAAACACTATTTCTCAAAGTAATCTCCACTGAGTGTTGCGGCTTGACGCCATCATGAAGGAAGGGCCTGTATGCAAGGAGGTACTAAATATACTGGAGGGGGCACCACTGGTTCCGAGTGTTGACCGCAGAGTGACAGGAATGGGGGTGCTTGGGTAGGATAGCCACGCCTACTTTGACCGAGAAATTGACGAAATAGAGTAAATGTTAACTATTTGGTGAAACATTCGGTCATGATCATTGTTACGTTAAAATAAACTATCGCAAACGAACACAGTAAACCTTTTTTCTATATCATTACGGGAAGGCTTCGTGAAAATATGTCTCGAATATCTTTTCCCAAGGAAAAATTATTGTCAATCACCACGGTTCCGCTGTGCAAATAATTTAGCGAAAAATAACATTTTAAAGTGTATAACATACATTCCCCTGCACTTCTACTGGTAATTAATAAGATTACAGCTAATGGAAATCTTACGATAGCGGACCGGTCGCAATAATAGTACTAAAGCATGTTCACGACGATATATTATCACCACGACATAACTATATGGACAGCTTAATATACACAGTAGTATAACAAACAATCTGAAAACTCCGACGACAATCAAGAAGAAATTGTTGCATTTTCATTTTATAAATCAGAGGCGATATAAGGAATAGAATACTTGATTATATACGTACACTATTGGAGACTAAAGTCCGACAATTGTCAAAACAAGATGGCGGCAATCAGACCACGCTTAATACTCCAGTACAACGGCTCCAGTGTATTTACAACCTCCTTGTCTGTATGCCTCAATAGTACCTTTTCTACTAGTCGACGTTGGAGCCAAGGTCGCACTCCATCGATAACTTTCATCATGTTTTGCCTCGTTCAGATTACGAATGTCCCTACGATCGTCTTAACGATAGTTACCAGAACTGGTTCTGTGAATGCATGTCCGGACATTAGTTCACGTAGTTCCTAACTTTGTAACTTTACGATGGTTAGGCGCTGCGAAAGCGGAAGAAGGAGCTACAACATAAGGACGACAAGTTTGTCAAGCTCACATCGTTCTGTTATTTTTCACGGATTTTTCCAAGCAAGGAAGAATATGGGCGGAGGAAATATTATTCGTTAAATACACGTTGAAAAAAGTAATATCTAAAGCCTCCATACCCCAGCAGCAGATTATGAAACTAAGTATGAATGCTGGGAAAAGCCCGTGTGACGTAATTCTGGTTCCGGCTGCCGCCGTTTGAGGCCACCTTGGTGCGAGGCTATGAGCGCCGCCACGATGCAGGCTGTTAGCAGGTAGCAGAGTACTCTGCTAGCAGGAGGCGCTTGGCTTAAAAAAGAAAAATAATTAATACCCTATCATACGATGGAAACTTTCCGACCAAAGGCAATTTTAATAGGTGATTATTAAGAAATGTTTCCTTGAGCTCTGTGCCACATGCATGCATTGGTAATCTCAGACGATATTAAACTCATGGCCACTCGTATAGAATCTAGGTCCCTGGTGGAGTGGCATCGCATGGTCGCCAATCTGGCCTTTTTCAAATGAGTTGAAAATTGACCATTAACTTTCGTCTAAACTGGAATTTCTAAAACCAAATAATTTGTATATCATAAATACACTAATGGTGGGTAATGAATCGCAATCCATACCTTTCGTTTTCTTTGATGAAGGAAACTACCATATTGGAACCCACCTCGGTTATAGAACCCAATTTAACCTCTCCGTATAGCGCGTATCATACCAAAAAATGTTCTACAAGAAGATCTTTCAACCAATATTGGCCGTGAAAAAAAGTACAGTCACATTACTTGTTGAACTCACCTCGAGAGATCTTCGTTTACCTTATGTCAACTATATACCCATAATGCTGAAAATATTTGACGTGAAATTCCATAATTTTACCGTTTTTTTTCTCATTTTAACGCAGTGTTGAGGAAAGCAGTCACGCAGTCGTCTTCACTCATCGTCCCCTCGAGATTAACGAGACATTGGAAATAAAATTGGAGAAAAAACTAACTAAATTTCCTCATTGCTTGGGCATTGGAGTCACAACCACTTCACCAAACGATTTTCCACAAATTCCACAGCATATCGACAGAATCAAGTGAGTATTTGATAACCCATGAAAAAATTTCGCAATTTCACACTATTATGGAATGAGTATGTTTAGGAAACGGTGTAAATGGGTTTCAAATAGATAAGAAGGTGTTTCATTAAACACATTCTATATCATCGTTTTCTTGCGAAAATATACAAAACATGTTAATACAGTACAGGCAAGACAGTTTGGAGTCAGTGGGAATAATCATGACGTCTCTTTCTGAATAATGGGACAAAATATTTGGGAGTTTTTTTAAAAACTTTTTTTTTCTTTAAAGAAATTTACAAAACTACTTTAAAGACAATATTATAAGAAAAAATGCTTTCGTATGTAACTTTTTGGTTACGAGCTTTGTCATCATGAGTTTTTAAACTTTTTTTAAATAATTTAGAATAAAATAAAATGTGGATTCGATATACCTTGGTCGAGTAATCGACTTGGAAAATTTTTATGTCAAATTAATGGGTAGATAGTGAAATTTTAGATTGTATTTTTCGTCAGAAGCCGGTGATTCAACTTAAGGAGATACGTCAACTATCAATGTAGGTGCAGCATTAACGGACCATTTACGGCATGACAGACGCTTTAATTACGCACCGATGCGACTCCTGGATACTTGTAAATCCTGGAATGCATAATTTAGTGTCGACGCTCAAGTTATGTTACGTTAACATCATCATCATCATCTTGTGGTGCCCTACCCGTCGGCAGGTCCCCCCCGCCAATGCTGTTTCCATTCCCTCCTGTGTCCGGCCATCTCCTTGAAGTCTCCATGTCTTCCAATTTTTATGTTGTCAATAAACTTCAGACCTCTCCTTCCCCTTCTTCTGATCGCTTCCACCGTTCCCTCCAAAGCTACTTTCAAAATTCCATTCCCTCTCATCAAATGTCCCAGCCAGTTACCTTTCCTTTGATTTATTTTGTCCCTCAACGTTCTTTTCTAATCTATCCTATTTAACACTTGCTTATTCCTTACTCGATCCGTCCACCCTATTACCTCCATCTTCCTCCAAACCCACATCTCAAACGTCCCAATCCTGTCCCTGTCTCTCTTCCCCAAGTACACTCCACACATAGCATTTCACCACTCTCTTCCTCAATTTTAATTCCAGCGCCTTGTTACACAAGGCCCTTTTCTTCTTCTTGAACATAATAACACATAAATCATAACATAACTCATAATAACATAATTCTACGTTAACATAATAATCTAATTATAAGATACAGGTGACAGCGGTTTATGATTGACATTGTATTAATCATTGTAAATATCCCATTTAAATTTCCCTTCCATTTATGAAATTAATCGTTTCATGCCTTTTAATTTCTTGTCAACTATGCATAAAATGTTTTTTTTTATTCTAGAAACAAGTCTTGGGCGTGGTACATTACCAGTTCCTATCTTAATGGAGAAGTATATATGAAAACATATGGAAAAAATTTGGATGACTTGAATGTAAGATCTTAGTTTATCTTATTTCAATTATATACTCATATCCTTCCTTAATGGCCTTATTTCAGAACCTGATTCCTCTACTTAACTGCTCCTAAATCCTACTTAATTGTTTCTATTCTTGATTGCCTATTCCTCAGTAATGGTATGCTAGCGGGCCAGTGATTTTTTCTTTATTAATTTACATGTATATGCTCACATATATCACCACTTACTTGCTCATGCCCAGACAACACGGCATTTGTATTACATCTGTATTACATCAATAATACACAAAAAATACGTGACCAAATACATATGTATAAGATGGAATACAATGGTATCACGTCTGTATATTTCACGTAAAAGTGGCTCAAAAGTCCCTCAGGATGTATGTATACGTGCGTATTACAAATTGGAAATCTGAATACCCAAACATGAAATATACATATGTATAAGATGGAATACAATCGTATTACGTCTGTATATTTCACGTAAAAGTGGCTCAAAAGTTCCTCAGGATGTATGTATACGTGCGTATTACAAATTGAAAATCTGAATACCCTTACATGTATCTGCAGGCCCTCGTACATGAATTATACATATTGATTTTCTGACCCACATACACTTAATATTAATATGCATCAAATGGATGAATAAATATAAGGAAACCACAGCATACAGATAATAAAACATTTATTCAAAGAGAAAAATAAAATAATTCACACAAAGAACAAGTGTGGCCATGAATATTGCTAACAAGCATTAAGGGCCAGGAAACAGGAGGTGACATTTAGATTAAAAAATGGCACAAAGATAAATCAAGTACAAACAATGGTTTGAGTTGGAAAGTAGAAAAAATGTTAACACGGAACAAGCGTTGTAACTCATTGCACAAGATGAAACCTGAATTCAGGAAACCAACTCTGCACCATCAGCCACTTCCTGAAAGGAGAAAAAAAGAAGTCAATTTTAAAAGTCATGCAAAAATATATCTTTTTGTAAGATCTGAATAGAAGCTCAAGGCCTTTCAATTTTAATTTTTTTCAATTCATATAGGCAGTCAGTATTCTGTGCAGTCTGTAATTTTAGTACTAATTCTGTATTCTGAATGCAAATGAAAGTTTGGCTTCTCTGCTAGATTCCGGACATAAGTTTTAAATTTTTTCATTTACCAATTATGTCAAGGTCCCAGCTAGCACAGAATTGACCTTATCCTTTGAGAAATCAGATATTTTGGGGATATGCTTTCATTATACAAAATTAATAGCCTTTCTCTTAGAAGAATGAGAAATATGAGAATTTACCTACTTTTAAACATAAATTAACTAGGAAAAAGTGTATCCATTGGTATGCTTATTTAGTACATGATACTAACATATTAGTACCATGATTTAGTAGCGGATGATTCACACAGAAAAAAAGATACACTTGTGATATCAAATTTTCAAACAATAAATTTCATATATAACTGATAATTTCAGGCTTAACTTTAAGAAACCTCTCCATTATGGATAAACAATTTTTTTCCCTAAAAGCTTACCTCGGTATTAACAATTCCACCTGGTCTTATGGCATTGCTTAGTCGTTTTTTCCGTAATCCATTCTCCTCTTGTCCAGGCCAAGCTATTTACATCGTCGCCTGCTGGGAATGCGCGAAAGAGCATGAAAAGAAAATTATAATTAATTAATTTGGCCCGTACGCACCTTTTTCTTACATATGATGACAAACTTTCGCATGAAAGTTAAGTATTTATCTTGTGTTAATAATAATGACGACATGCACCTTGTTTTACTGCATTTCAAGATGAAATAAATATTACATTTTGCTTTCAGGGAAACGGTATTACACGACCAATACTTCTTGTTCGTTAAATAATTAGAAGTAGTGGACAAAACGGTTCAGAACTTCGAGGAGTCTATTAGTGACAAGGCTACGCTGATAAGTCTACGGTCAAAGATGTTATGACTGAAGCATAGGATGACTAGGAATGCAAGAACTACAATACAGTAGGTTGTGGTAATAAACAGCGATAAAACAACTTACAAGTGAACGAAAACATACCTTTAAACAATTTTTTCTGCTTTTAATTAAGAGCAGAAAAAAATTGTAACTTCAGCCGCGAAGCATGGAATTAGTATACGACGCATAATCTATTAATTTATACGTACAAGAATGACATTACGATGTTTTACCATATAACTTCAATGGAGACCAGTCTCCTCGATACATAACTCAACAAAAAAGGAAAACAATAGCCAAACATAAAAAAATAATTACCTTGGATACAACTATTGGCTCAATGTGGTCTTGACCACATTGAGCCAAAAGTTGTATCCAAATATACTCAAATAACATAATTAATGTAGTCTATGTAGGCGTACAATATAAATGCAATAATATTGCCAAATTACTAATAAATAGAAGATTTTAATCGTATAGTAGCACATCTTTAGTCAAAATATTGAAGAATACGCGTACGAAAATACTCTCTTGATACACAGTGGAGACCTACGTGCATGGTTTACAGTGATATCAATCATTTTACCCACAATAAAAGTTGAATCATACCTTACCTTAACTATCCAGTGACTGGAAACTGTTGGAGTTGGCTTGCACGAATCGCAATAACGTGCGGGATGGAAGCAGATTTCCAGCAAAACATAGCTTCGGGTTGAGCACACAATCCACACGCACTGGTTATCGGGGATTACAACACTATATCAATTCTGCCAATAAGTATAATACTACAAACAAATACAGTATCGTAAAATAACTATACATCAGTAGCTACTTAATTACGGATTTTCTTTTGGTTATTAATAATAATTATGATAGATGCCGGAGTTCCTCCAATAGCACTTCCTCGTAGTCTCGAACGAGATGCCGAGCTTAACCATTAGATCTGTATCATTCCCGCTCACTTCCCTTTCTTACCGCGACTGTGGAGCCGTAGTATTGAGAATTTAATTTTTTAGTCTTAACAGCTTTTACTTTTGCTTCGTGCAAGAACCATTTTTTGTAATTTTCATGTATTATGAACCATTTTTTCATGTGCATATTTCGCGGATCGAAACTGAAATTTACATATGTAATACGTCTGTATTTCGCGTGTATTTACAAATTAACATAAATATGGTCGCCATCTTCACTACTCTTGCTCACATCGACCAGTATATGATTTATTTTTAAGATCTCTGGGTATAAATTCGCATGGATGAATGATCATTAAAATAAGGAAATCTGGCGTTTGCGGTGAGCATAATTATTTCTGGAAAAAATGGTTATGAACATTTCACAAGTCGCCACGAAAATCCACCTCCCAAAAATTACAGGAAATATACATAATGTAGTTTTGTGTATTTTTTACCACATTTACATATGTATTTCCTCTGTATTCATACATATGTAAAAATGGTACCTGTTACATGATAAATACATAAGTATTCAAAATTCAACAATACATAAAAATACAAATGTATTTATTGTGTAACACGTACCACTTTTACATATGTATGAATGCAGAGGAAATACATTCTAAAATGCATGTTTATTACAGATGTAATGCATAACAAAAATACATATGTATATCCAAATGTGTGTTGTTGGGGTGCACGAAGTATTGGAATATGTTTTTTTTCAATTATTTTAACATGCTCCTCATAACGTAGATGTAACAAAAAAATGGTTCAACAGCAAAGTTGCACATCTAAGGACAACGTCCCAGTGCTTTTGTCAACTGCCTTATAATTCCTTAATTTATCTTCCTTAATTATAATTATATTTCTTAATTTATCTGTAACTCTGTCATTTCAAGAGACTACCATCTTCTCAGAAATCTGTGACTAGTACTTGCGAGGGGAGTTCAATAAGTGATGCAACACATTTTTTTCTGAAACGGGTTGTTCTACGCGGCATTCAAATACACAATGTTATTCCCCATCTTAAAGCTACACAATACTATTTTTCAACGCAGTCTTCATTCAATGCTAAGGCTTGACGCCACCTAGAATGATTCCTTCCACAGCATTAACATGGTTATAATTGGACGAACTCATTGAACTCACGTCGTACATCAAAGAGAAACCTTGCATTCAGATATGATTGAAAACTGTTCATTCTATTTAGGTTGGCGATCGAGCTGCTAATTTTTTACCAGTAGAATGTTGCAGGCCAGTATGACTGCACTGTACCATTCTACTGGTCAATGCCGGAGACAACTTCTTACTGCATCAATAAATTATTCTTCGTCCCCGTATCGGCGATGATGAAATACGCGTTGCCGAAGGAATTTACGTGCTTTTTTCACTGCCTGATTACTGTGTACATGCTGCAAGCTATTATGAATAGGTATCTGAGATACCCTGGTTTCTGCGAAAAGAAACTCAACCACTTCCTGTTTGGAGCGTTACAAACACAGATATATACAATAGATTGGCAGTGCCTATGTTTTCCTCACGGTGGCGCTGAAGCCGGCCGGCAGAAGAATTTTGCGCAACTAGCCATCTTGCTTTCACCGACCGTTGCTCATGTGCCATTAACATACGTGTATTTGAGAGGCTACTTTTCCTGCTTTTGGAGCTTTTTAAAAGAAGAATGGTGAACCACTGCGTTATGTGGGGGTGCACATTTAAGTATACTACGAGGGGAAATTTTCCTGGGGGCGAAAATGTGTCTCTACACGCGTAAATAATAGATATAAGGAAAGCATGGTTTGCGTTCAGTAATGTCTCCGCTTCCATCTCACAGAGCATGAAAATATTTTCCAAAGCCTTTTTTTTGTACGTATCGCCACGAAATTTATATCACGTGAAGTGCAGATTATGCTCTACCTTTTTAAATTTATTGTTGGCAAAATTCACATAGTTGTAGAAATAGCATCATGAAACTGTGACACGTTATTTTTGCTGAAATGCAAATTGCTCTCCAAAACAAATTCTAAAGGTGTGTGACGGAAGCGGATATTTACCGGAGTTTCTGAAAGCGATATCATTTCAAATGCAGTAGCTTCATATCTCTAGGATCGGTAATTAACCCCTCAAGCGCGGCGGGCATTTATTTAAATACCATCCCAGCGGCCGGATGAGATTAAGAAGACTTCACCTTATTGGCATACTATCATTCAATAATTTATATCGTTCATAATATACGATCATTATCATTAAATTTTTTTGTAAACTTGCATAATGTAGTGCGCTACTATATAATAATTTTTCAAGCGTTTGAATAAATATAGGCGTTGAGTTTTTCGACCGAAGTCGTCAATGTGCTGGTTTAAAACGGAATTTCATCGAATCATTTTAAAAATTTCTGAAGGCCTAAAGTCGTTATGAATATTTTATTGGAGAGGGAAAGCATTTCTTCAAAAGATAGAGCAATTTGTTTTAATAATAATCTAAAATACAATATCTGGCGGAGAAAAAAAATTATATACAGTAGGTCAGGAAGCGTACTGGGTACGCATGACGGCGTTGAGGGGTTAATAACATGTGCATTCTCTGTCTCGGTGTCTGTGTTTTGATGACGGAATCATCATGATGTTTTCTGTTGTGTTTTCTGTGTTTACCAAGAAAAGACTTTCTCCAGTTTCCATTATGTCATATACTTTCCGCTGTTGCATTATTACATTGTATCGGAATTTTATTTCCGTTGTAGTATTATTATTTATTTAGATATGTAGAGCGTGTATTATGCACCTTTAACTCTATCTGGAAACTTAACGAATTTCTTTCAAAAGCATAAGTTTTGACTTTGTTAATATCTATTGAGTGAAATTCCGAGAAACCGATCGCTTAAATAATGGTTTGCATGTGCTCGCGGTGAAATGACGCGGTCACATTCATTATAATTCAACCTTTCCATGTAGCACTTATCAGGTATTTGATCATTTTGTGGCTTCTATATAGAACATGGTGTCTGTTATAATCACTTATCCCGGTAAGATAGAAATTCTAATTAAAAACGTACCCCCTCATGATGTAAGATTTATATTATAGTCTGCTTCCCCTTCGAATATTATAACAACATGAAACTGATTATTGATGATCATGGATCAAATCGTTGAGTTTTTTAAGCCAATAACTTCTTTTCAAGTTCGCTATTGGGTGATCGTGAGGGGAAATCCAAAACACTGCCTATATAAAATAATGTAAATTATATTTCTGATGCTTAAGGATAGGAATTCAATCGCATTGACTCTTTACGACCTCAGAAAAGCATTTTACAGCACCAAGCAGCATGCCTTGCTCAGAAAGTTAGATCATAATGGGTTTAAATAGGTTGAATCAAATTTAATTACGTAATATTTTTGGCCCGATTACTTATGGCAGTGAAAGGTTAGGTAGCATTGCTTCTACGTTTTTCGTCTAATTGACAACTCTAACTGAGCAACAACTCTTTGACAACAAAAATACAGTAAGTGGAAGCATCAAATCTTTGGAATTTTCGAATTATTTTGTTTGAATAGTGTGACAATGTCGCTGGTAAATCTAAGGGTGAACAATACCATGTATTCACGATTGTAGGCTACCTTCCTACACTAGCAGACGACGTAGTTAACCATTTTCCCCATCTGCTACGCCCCTTCTACATTTGGGACACAATATTTTTTTTTCGAGATAACTCATGCATATGGATTCCAATTCCATAATATTGAGCAGGAACCGAATTAGTATTAATCTTAGCTCAGCTTATATTACCAATTTCATAACTTCGTCACGGTTATGTTCCGCTCAAAGATTGGTTAATTTACCACGTAAGTGTCAAGATCGGTCCCTTTCTTTTTAATTGGATACATCTTAAACGAAAATGACAACGTTTTCTATAGTTCATAGCCTTAATCAATGCGCCATTATCTTTCACAATGTAATTTTCCTCCAGTTCCCTACTTACGCAAACGCATAGGTCGGTGAAAGCAACATGGCCGCCAGCAGAAAGGCATGGCTTCACCCCCCCCACTCCCATTGCCAATCTATTGTATATATCTGTGGTTACAAACACCATTTAGACAGCAAACAGCTCCGTATAGTGCTGTCACCAGACGGAAGTCGAAGCAATTATATGAGTCGATGGGAGAATATTTGAAAATGTTCCACAAGAAATGCCAATTTTTTTCAACCAAAATTGGCTGTGAAAAAAAATTGTTACATTACTCATTCATCTACGTATACATATACATACTAAATACTCAGCAAGCCACCTAAAAGGCGTGTGGCAGGGGGTGTTAACACCAGCCTCTTACACATAAAAATGAAGTGCTATAAGAAAATTATGACTAGCATTCATTAGCCCCGAACCATAAAGGACTAGCTCGAGTTGGTTCGGGAGAATACGAATTTCCATATCTATCCGTCCGACAAAATATCCCTCTTAATAAATCGCTTCTGTCGGACTAGGAAATACAGTGCGGCTCTAATAGTATGTTCTCCGTGTCGCTCTTAAAGATATCCATTCTCAATTGTTCAAGCAAACGAAGCCGAGCGCAGAGCTTCCGAGTCTTCAGCGGCTCCCAGCCTAATTCGCTTAACATCTGGGTAACGCTGCCCGTAGCATTTTTGGCGAACCGCACAGTCTTCCTTTATGTTTTATTCAGTTCGCGGATTAAGTCTTTCGGTACTGGATCCCATACGCTCGCTGCATATTCATGGTGCGGACGGACGAATGTGAAATAGCACCATTCTTTTACTTTCTCATCCTAAAATCTTCCCACAATACGCTTAACGAATCCTAATTTCTTCAGGGCTGTGCCCCAAATATTACTTATGAGTGTTCCCCACATTAGGTTTGAGGTTATCGCAACTCCCAGGTACTTCACTTCGTCTGTTGCCTATATGTTAATACCATCCACAGCATCAACATGGTTATAGTTGGACGAACTCATTGAACTCACGTCGTACATCAAAGAGAAACCTTGCATTCAGATATGATTGTAAACTGTTCATTTCTATTCAGGTTGGCGATCGAGCAGCTGTGAAGAGGACTAACACCGGGGCCCTCCATTTTTATTATAACGGCGTCGATCAAGGACCAGCCTTCTCCAACATTCCACATCCTGTCTACGGTGTCGTTGAGCTCTATGGAAATGCAGCTATGGTCTCAATTGTCGAAAACTGAGTAACACAGCGAGTAAGGATATATCATGGGATATATAGAGAAAAACTGAAAATTCGTAAATTTGTAATGATATTTTTTCCCGTCGACCATCTTGAAATTAAGCCAATTGTGCGCCCAATTTGAAATAACTAATAATAATTGCCATAGAGTAAGTAAATACGCACTGAGTCATTGCCTCGCCTGAAACAAGATGGTTCCCCGGCGGTAATTAATAAAAAGGGAGTGATCAGTAAGTAAATTTATAATGGGAATTTTTCGCGTCGGCCATTTTGAAATTAAGCTAATTGTTCGCTCAGTTTGAAATAACTAATAATAATTGCCTCAGAGAGAGTAAATGCGCACCGAGTGCGCATTTACTCTCTCTGCCTTGCGCGCGCCTTGCCTGAAACAAGATGGTTCCCTGGCGATTATTAATAAAAAGGCAGTACTAAGTAAGGTGTACTTGAAAATTATGTTGAATCTCTATCTATGTATTTATTTTAACATAAATGTTACTATCATCATCAGATACTGTGAAATTATATGACTATTAGGGTATTTATGAAAATATAGGATTCGTGTTTGGCTTAAGGGCTAATAAAGATACCAAGTACGTAAAACGTAATTCCAAAAGCATTGAATTTGTATTTTATCCTTGTCAATAAAATTTTGAATGAAATGATATTGTATTTCAACTTCTTTCGCTGTTTTCAAAACTTTTTATTGATTGCTTTTTTTGCCTACATATCGTTCTGCTTTCTTTACGAATTCCCTAATGATTCAAATCATGAACTATGCTTTTCAATGAGACTTATTACCATCTGAAGCCTCTGCGATGTATTGAGCCTTAGCTATTGATAGAGAAATTGGTTCAGTGCCCCTTTTATGATCAAGCCATTGGATTTCCACATTAGAATACAACCATGCTGCTCACACCCTTAATTTCAGTTTTACTTAAGGGGGCGCCCTAGCACGGTCGCGGAAGTCGATGCAGACCTTTTCTATTAAGCAGTTTTTGCCTCGCTCTTCATAGGTACATAGCGGTTTCTTGACTCAGAATAGTAATAAAGTTTAAATCTGTGTCTTGAGACAAAGACGGGTCTTTACCAGTTTTCCTTGAGGAGATACTTGTCGCTTAATTTCACGAATTTTGATTTCTTTCAATGACCACCATCCCGGCGCAAAATCACCTAAAGAAAATTCATCCGACCAAAGCAAAATATAATATTTCAACTACAAGCAAAGGTTACACATGTGCCACACGTTGTAAACCAATGTTACAATTTGGGAAATTGTGGGACCTTGCAACCAGTTTTTCGATAACGCGCAGTCTTTTCGAGTCATCCTAAACACCTTTCCTTCTTCCGCGAGTCATCCGTCACTTCTTTGCCTCCCCTCCTGGCCTTCCCCTCCATAGCGCGCAGGCCCTCTCCTCAACAGCAACACAGGCGGGCGGCCGGTCATACGCTTTCTTCACTGCTTGATTTTGAGGTTGCATCGTTGTTCTTTCTTTCTACGTTTTTTTTTGTTGGTGCGATGGAAGAGTCAAGCAAGCCCCAAGGGAAATGACGCCATCGAAAAGGATAGAAGCCTTAGAAAAGGAAGAAGTGCAACAAACAGATGTTTGTCAAATTAACATTTAAATTATCTCAAAAATGTTTTCCTATCTTTTGAGATAATTGTCTAAAGTATATATGTACAGTTGCATTTTGTTTTAAAATGAGTAATTTTTAAGGATGTCGTAGCAAGAATGAATATGTAACAGTGAAAATTTCTTTTCTATGGATTGTTTGTATTATTTTTTATTGAACGATTGAAATATTTTATTTTTCACGTATTGATAACATGGTTAGAGGAAGCTTTCATGTTTTTCACATTACTACACATAAGGTTTTACAGCGCATTACAAAACTTTCATTCTCAAATGAGAAATCTTGCATCAACCTGCCACCCCACCTCTCCTATCAAGTTATGTGCCTGAGTGTCCCACCACCCGACGCGGTGATTAGATGCGGAAATTTGTTCCGCCTCAGTTATTCTTGAGGGTATTTCGCTAAAGACGAGACAACATTACAGTTTTCTACAATTGCATACATTATTATTTCATATGAGTGTTTTTTTATGTGCAAATTACGATTTTATTCATGAGATACTGGTATATAACGGACTCAACGATTGCGCTGGCAAGTCAGAAGCTTGTCTCGGAAAGTGCACGGCTGCAAGGAAATAGTTTCTTATCTTGAAGAACCCATATCTTACCGTAAGGCACCCGCATTTTGCTGACCACACTCTTCTAGGTTTAGCTCCCGACAGCACAAAAATTGGAAAGGGCTCAAGGGTGGCGGCGGGCATACCTTGCCTACCGCGTTAATCCCTATTGTGCCCGTAAACCGTACCTCAGTCTTACGATTTTTATCTAGCGTTTAAGAAGTTTGGTACTCAAAGCATAGCTGTCCATTTGTAGACATGCCGCTAACTGCTTTATTGCCCCGTTATATGAAGGGTTTTTGCCATTTTGAGGATCGCTTCACTTCGATACGGGTGATTTTATACCACTACTGGAGGATATCTCACAATGATAAAAAGGTTCCTCTGTTTTCCAAGAAAAATATCTCACTGATTTTTTGTGTTGTATTATGCAGGAAATTTTATTGCGATTTTCTTCTTCGTAGATTCGAATTGTTGATATTTCGGAAAAGAAAAAAATGATCGCATGAAAGTAACACGAAAAGAAATTCATGACGTCATAGTTAATGGAAGTGGAAATTCGTTATCCTACAAACGTAAATTTGCCGTTTAATATCTTCTCAATAACTTTTAACTTGGAGCAAGAAGTGAAGACGAAGAAATAATGCAGATTGTCATGAACAAATACTTTATCTATACGTACTTCCAGAAATGGAACGAATGCAAGAGAACCAGCGACAGATTTGAAAAAAAAGTCGATGTTGGTTGGAGAAGGATATACCCAGCTGACATGTATAATAATCTCCTTGAGACTCCTTGCTCAGGTTATAACCTACTATTGTTAAACGTATTCGTATTGGCTTTACTTCCCTCGAAGGCGATTTTATATCACTATTGCTATCTAATTCCTGTTTGTTTTTTTGTACAGCAGAAAGAAAGGCCTAAGGAAGACCTTAAGGAGTCCAATGATAGATCTAACAATAAGAGCAGAAAAGTGACTGATTTGAGAAAGCATCAGCAGCTGAGCTATCGCTTGCCACATATATGACACTGCACTCGCAAGGGAATGATGCGGCTGCGAAGGTTATCACGGAAATGACCATGACCACCCCCACCCGACGGAAACTGATATTACAGAAATGGAGGAAAATACCTAAAACTCAAAATAAACTGACGACAGAAGAAGCTCTTTGGCCGATTTTTGATTGCTATTTAACCAAATTTCTATACAAAATTATTCGCAAGACTGCCAAGATCTGTGGCCACCAGCTTCATCGTAGTTATGAAAGAGCTAGACGCAAAAAAATCTTCATATCCACAGGGGACATCAGTGGAAGAAAAAATTTGAAGTGGACCTTCAAGGGCTTCTGAACCACACAGCCTCGCGCATCATAGCATCCCACAGAATTTTTTTCCATCGGGTTGTTTCATTGTTTCTTTTTATCGGTGTTAATAAAAAATATTTCTACCACTAACCATTGTTTTTCGCATCCGAGTGTGACTTTCAAGCAAGCTAGCTGACATATTGTTAAATTTTATTAATAATTCATTATGTTAGTTGAATATATTTCGCTTAAGTACCTATATATCAAGTGAGAAACCTCTCCATTTTTCGTTTGCCACCCGTTTTTTCCTTCCGTTTCGAAAACTGCGAGCGATGATATCTTCGTTGTGTAAAAATACTACATTCCGTCAAAATAACAGTATGTAAACCACAATTCAATACTGAAATTTTATTTTTTTAAATTTTGTTTCATTCCCAAACCACCGAATACAGCTCATATGGAGCCATTTTCTATTGAGTATTAAGCAAATGTACCCATTAATTACACGAAAAACGAAGACCTGGACAGGGGAAACCTACCCAGGCGGGACTCGATCCCGCGATTCCTTGTTTGGCAGCGACGACTTCACCAGGCCACCACCTAAGTTGGCGACGTGATTTTGACGAAATGCCTGCTTACATAATGAGGATGACATTGTCAACAATTTCGGAAAAGGTGTGACCGGTGTGACTCAAAAGAACCTTCGCATTCACGAGCCTATTCTTACAGCGCATGAGAGAGGAACACGGCCCCAATGAGTTGGCTTCTTTTATTTCTAATTGGCTCGCATCAGGTGTCACATATCAACTCAGACTGCGACCCCTGTTCCAGCGACCCGTATCATATTTATCATGAGTATCAAGTTTCTCCTCGGAGTCGTCGCGGGCGAAGTTGGGAGGGGAGTTGCCTTTTTCTACCCCACCCCCTTTCTCTCACTCGAGGCTCTTCGGCTTCGGTCTTTATATCCCGGCGCTGCGGCCAGAGGGCTTCGTGAGCCGTTAAATTGGGAAATTCAAACGCTAGGGCGCCCTCTTAAGAAATATTTGATCCAGATGCTTTGAAGTATTAAATTTAATTAATTAACAACTGCAAACGACGAATAGAAGGACTTCTACGTGAAAAAATATTTTAAAATATTGCATCAAACAAAGAAATACGGTTAATTAAGATTACAAATCATTGTTGTGAAACACGTGGATTAAGATCATTGATCGAATTTGAGTCCGTAATATTTAAAAAAATGATTGGAACGAAATATCTCGGTATATATTAATTGCGACACCACAACTAACATTTCAAATACATGATGAATTTTTATCACTCCTAAGCGCACGGTGCGCTTATGCATTTGAAAATTAGTCTCTTAACTGAAAAATTTGAGCTTGGTACTTTGGGCCAACGTATATTTTCTTCTTTTATATTTGAATAAAAATGTGAGTTTTTAAATATATTTTTACTACTATCAGATTTACTTGTAGATGTGACACTTGTTACATCATAGAGCGGTTGAATATGTCCATCTATGCCAGTGATCAGCTCATACTATTGTCATCTTCATCGCAAATTAACGTTTTCTTGTATACTACGTATTTATTTTCTCGATCAGAGTTGATCTACTTAGGCGTAATAATCTGTGTGCCAGCAAATATTTTTCGTTGTAAGTTATCTCGCGAAACAAAAATTTCATCGTCACTGCAAACTAAAGCTTTGCTATTTATTTTCCATCAATCATTCAGATTTTTAGATATACGCTAATCACAACATTTATAATTAGAAACTAAAGGCATAGGCGGATGAATAGCATTGAAAATGGCATAAAAATATAAGGAGTATAAAAGTATAGGAGTATAAACACTTTCAAGGGCTTGCATAAATCGAAAAAATCTTTGCTTGAAAACAGACAAAGAGACAGAATCTTTCAAATCCTCATTCAGCATTCTCAATCTCTGCCAATACAAGCTTTTGTTGGAATTCTTAGCTACTCCTGAATTTCTTGCATATCAAGCCGTAACTTGAAACAAGTCATTACGTTGATTCTGAAAAAGGGGGCAAAGTCTCTGCCATACCTCTGCATCGTCCACAGCATTGGTGCTTCTTGATTTTTTTTCAACTCCCTTCCATTACTATCCCATAATCGTGCTCCGACAAAAGAGAAAGTTTTTCATATGTGGTAATTTTATGTTGGGGTGTGATATAAAAATCAGGAGCTTCAGCTTCAGGTACCTGGGCTGTTCATTTTTGAAAAAGGAGTAGGGATACAAAGCAAGTATTTTCTTTTCGCTTTTGCCTTTATCCATGCAATAAGGGTGAAATAGGGGGAAATGTGATCATCCTTTTCTATGTTAAAAATAAATCTAACGCACATATTTAATAGCAGTTGAAGCTTAGCATTGTTTTCTTCAGCTAGGTTAGTTCAGAGATAGGGGGCGCCGCCGCTCTGAGGTTCCCAGATCATTCAATTTTGGACTAAAGTCTAGAAATGATTGACATTATTTGTTGGATTGTTTATACAGTGTATATTATTATGAAGAAATTCAATTTTATCAGTCTCCGGTCCTTTAATAGTTGGTTTTAAGCATTTTTTAAAATTACGCTTGTTTTAATTTAGAAAAATAATATGGTAAAGTTTTATGAATGTCATAATAGTTAAACCTAGATATGTTTGGCAAGCTTCCTTCGTAGCCCATATTGTTTACTCAGCTGTCTGCTGGATTTTTGTGGCATCAATATTTTATAAAAAAATAACCATTGCATTTCATGATTTTTAAATTTTAAATGCTCAATTTTTATCAAAGATTATAATGATCACAGCTAACTTTTTATCATCATCATAAATTGATGACACAATCATTGGTGACCACTCTTAATGGACTACTCGTGTTGGTGAGTGGGTAGGACTATTACGATTCAAACACAACCCCACAGGTGGGGATGGAAGGATAGGGTAATCCCAACGCCGTCATAAGGGCGACGTGGTCCATTACCAGCGAAACCATAATTTAATGTTTCCACTGAAAGGAAAGGTTTTTCTATGGAGAAGAAGAATCCTACGATTTTCCGTGAATGCAGACGGGAAAATTTAACTGCCAATATTGTGAGGCAGGATAATATGCTAAAAATTGTCTTTGAAGGACAGGTGGAAGGGAAGAATATTTAAGAATAGACCGCAGATGAGATACATAAATCAGGCGATGAAAATACATAGAAAAATCATGTACGTATTGAAATCGATAAGAGGAGAATAAGAGAGATCCGTCAAACCAATCTTTGGATTTATGGCTGTTGATGATGATTTTATTGAAAAGAATTGTACATCATTCAGTGATATGGAATGCATGGAATAAAAATGAAGCATATTAGCCTTTGTAAAACAATCCGACTTGTTTGTGAAATGTAATAGTTGGGAACAGTGGCGGATCCAGGATAGGGACAAGGGGGGGAATAAGTGGGGGTAACCTCCCAGCAGTAGTGGAGGTCCGAACAAGATTAACATTCTATCTAGAGTAAATTGGATACCCAAGGGAGGGGCTAGAGCCCCTCTTTAGATAACATACCAAAACGTGTGAAATAGGCCCTAAGTTTTGAGTCCATTTGTATTTCAATTCGTTAAAGGTGGTAAATATATCGGAAAATATAACTAAATACTTTCTTACAAAGAGGCGAACTCCAAAAAAATCGATATTGTCTAGGTTAGGTTTCGACCCAATGGAGGGGAGGGGTTATGGTCACCTTAGACCCCCCATAGAACCGCCACTGGTTAGGAACTTTCATTTCTTGCACTCTGGTCAATCAGTATACAATGCGCGCCCTGTTGGCGTCGTGCCAAAGCTCCATCACTCCATAAACGCCCTCAGGGACGGCTGCGGCCGAACCTTGGTCGACGCCATTGATGAAAAAGTGAAGTTCGCCGTTCGCACGCCGCATCACTCCGACCCTGTCGTTCACCTGAGGATCAAAACCAAAGGGACTCCATTAAAGGAAGACCCAAGAGCATCGCGGTGAAACGTTATAACGCTTGACCGCCATGTTCTTGGGACTCCGCCTGCCTGCCTTAGCCACCATGTTCTTCTGTTGCCGTTTCGCGCGTATTTTATTCGGCGGCGCCACTAGGCAGCTGTATCTCGCATGGACCGTAAAGGGCTTTGGTATCTCGTTCAGAGTGATTATCACCATTGATCATAGTAGCAGGGGTGGATACGGGATTTTTTCCTGGGGGAGGCGCAAGGATGTGACAGGTCTTCTCATATTTGAGATTAAAAAGAAAATACATCAATTAATGTATCAACTATTCTCTTTATTTAGATATGAAAGTTATTAAAATTAAACTGAATGATCCAGGCTCCGTAATAAACAAAATAAAACGAACGTAATGATAACTGTATTAAAAATATTTTTTTTAAAGCGTCTGGGGGTGCCCCCAAACTCTAAATCCACCTATGCATAATATGTAGAATATAACTGGTCTTTTTCGCTGACAATGATTTATTGGCTAATTTACGAATATTCGCCGTGAATATTCATGATTGTTAACACCGGGAATGGTGATTTTGAAACCTGATTTTGATGTACGCAGAGCGACAATAATTCTAGCGGCGGACTTAAGAATTCTCAAATGTAATATTCGTGAAAATAACACTTCGAGAAAAAATAGAATCACTACTAGTGTAATCATTAGCCCCAAATTCGCTTAACATTTGAAACAGTTTGAGAAGCTGAAAATTGGGGGAGATGGTCTTGTACATGTCGAATACATAGAGGGGACCTCAGTCAATCCCGTTGGAGCTTGATGTTTGTTTCCTGTTAGGACGCATTTAAATTGATTTCCAAAAAAGTCCGCATTACGACTATGATTGCTGAGCGATCCATTAGAGCAAACGAAAGAACCTGATTCACAGATCAAAGTTTCCATGACTATTGGTTTTCAGGGTATCCCATGAAACTGGACGGGGAAGAGACAAAATTAGCGTATATTTATGAAGTGAGGTGATTTGGCACAATAACTTCATTTAAAGATTAACATAAAAGGTGTGATAGAGTGGGTGGAGAAAAATTATATCATAATATTTTAATCACGGATAGTTGATGATTATAGGAATCAAAATTACGGATATTTTAGTCCAAAACGCACAATTTTCAAATTACAGAAACTTTTATCCAAGCCAAGTTCCGATTGGCCGCGAGTTTGTCGTGTTGCCGGATGTTCTGGACAATTCATGACTTCGAATGCTTTGCCGGTGAACGCGAGGTATCCAAGGCATCCGGCAACAGTGCAAACTCGCGGCCAATCGGAGCACTTGGCTCATAATTTCTGTAGTTTGAATTTGGTACGTTTTCAGCCGAATATCATTTGTAATTTTGGTTCCTGCTGATATCAGCTATCCAAGGTTAAAATTTTGTGACACATTTTTTCTCCACCCTGTATATTTTCAGTATCAAATTCGTATTAAGCTTCCTCCTCATTTTTGGTATCATGAATAAAGGTCGGCGACAACTAAGCCGACGCCAACAGGTCTACGCAATTCATGCTGCCGTGCCAAATCTCCTCTGATATACTACTGGCTTGCCGTGAATAAAGACTGATGGTAAATGATACATGGCACAAATAGGTCGTCACGTAAAACAGTCGATAGCACTAAGTAGTAATAGTAGCAGGCTGTCGGCGAAACATGTAGGGTATTTGGCAGGGTGTGAATATTTTCACTCAAAATGCACTAAGCTACATATTGCGTGCACTACGGCACATTCTACATAGTTTTAAGATCCTTATTTTTGGGTTTACCCGTGTCACAAATTAAAATTCCAACAGTTTCGTCTCCGCTGCTAGAGACGCCCTGATGAAGTCTCCAGCAGCGGTGACGAAACTGTTGGAATTTTAATTTGTGACACGGGTAAACCCAAAAATAAGGATCTTAATACCATGTACCGTGAAAGTTTTAACCAATTCTATATATTTATTCTACAACGTCATCATAGAACCTATGCTATTCATACAAAGGTTGTATTATGATTATGCATTTATTACTTTAACATTATTTCATGCATTAAATTATAGCATAGTGCTTAGGCAACAAATAATCGATCTTATGCCGATTGACGGGCACGCCTTAAGGATGTTCTTCATAATACTTCGACTTACTTTCTCGGTAATCCGTTTACTATTACTTTCCGGATTATTACATCTACGACGATCAATTGGCTATCGATTATTGTCACCAGCCTATAGTCGTGGGACCTCATTTACAGAGTAATGCACCACTGCGCGGCACTCTGACCTAAAAATATTGAATACAGTGGCATTGATATTTCTTACGTATATTTATAATAAATAAAAGTGCATACCTCTAAGGAGTCCAGATTTTTGCCAATGTTAGCTTTGATTGCTTTATTATTTCCATACAGGCTAGCATGTTTCATCATCCACGTTTCATTCCTATGCAAAATAGAAAATTTTTTTGATTAAGTTAGCGCTAATTTATGATTGCGTTCATTTTTGATCAATTTTGATAAAGTCAGTTTCATGTCAGTTTGCCTGTCCTTCCGGACAATGGCTTATGTTACAATGATAGGAAATATTGATGTAACATCGATATTCTACAACTTACATTCTAGTTCTTAAAGCCATCATAGAACCTTTGATATTCATACAAGGGTTGTATTATGATTATGCATTTATTACTTTTAAATTATTCCATGCATAAAATTTGATATATTAAAATTACACTACTAATCTCAGCATTGAAATGGCGAAAATGCTTCGCATTGTCGCATTACGTTTACCACGGATTATTGTAAAAAATTACAGACATGAGGGAAAGCTAATTTTATCGAGCATTTAGTAATAAGGTATTTATAGCGGCATCGGTTGAATTCAAGTGATGTACTTGGGGAACCTATTATTAACGCAAAATAGTCGCTAAAAATTAAACAAAAGAAAACCATTAGGTATGACATATATGCAATTTTGGACCTCAGCACAATGCAAACGCCAAAAATGATTTTTAAAAGGTATTTAGAGGGGTCAACTTAACTAGTTTCAGCACTGCTTCGAACTTTTACACGCTGAACTGTTGACGACACACCTTGACTAAATATTCACAATGTAAATGTAGTGGTAAATCCTAAATGAATGTATTTATGTATAGACAAAAGATATGTAAAGCGTATGCAAAAGCCAGGAAACTGAACATATTAGCGTAATTTAGGCGAAGTCGGCGTTACGGTTTTCGCTTTGCGATGTTGGTGCCAGTGATTCCCAGCCGCCTAGATGCTTTCGGGCAGTTTTTTTTGCAAATATCTTTCTCCTTCCATCATGAACTTGTGATTTCGCATTACATATTTAAATTCGTCACAAAATGTTGCTTATGATGAACGCCATCTCAGCAAGGTCCTTTTATAAACAGTTTCCATGGCAAAAAAGTATTTATCCATAAGAGCCCATCCCTTACCGAAAGAACTGTTGAAATTTCAACAGTTAATTGGGACCACTGTTAAAACTAACAGTAACAGTTAAAACTGTCAGTAACTGTGAAAACTAACAATAACTGTTAACTCTAACAGTAACTAATAAATCCAACAGTTATTGATGAAATCAGCAGTTACTATTGGATTCAGCAGTTACTGTTGTATTCAACAGTGGTCCCAATTAACTGCTGAAATTTCAACAGTTTTTTCGCTAAGGGATGTTGTATTATACTAATTTTACCGTCAAATACGTCAAAAACGGGACGGTTCGAAAATACACGGGAATCCCTTTTTATCTGGATTATTGAAAGTAGGTACGTTTTTCAAAGAAAATGTGACCAAAGTTTCATCAAATTTTTGTTACTTTTACCGAGGCGCTCTTATTCCCAACCATAAATTATCGCTAGAATGACGAATACCTATTTTTAAACGTAAACATCAGTCGAAAACGTTAAAAAATATAATTTTTCACGAAAAAACAAGAAAACCCCTATTCTCGTTAGGTTATCCACAGTAGACGGTAATCCTACCCTGTGGTGTATACCATTCAATATTTATAAGGTCTAATGTTACATTCGTTTTTATCACTTATCGTAATCTAATGTCGATAATATCGATTAATAATATCGATCGAAATGATTATCGATCTACTGTACACTTGTTTCAATAACGTATAGAAAACTTAAAGCTTAGTTATATTTAAGTGCGGTAATCAACCAAAGTTTAAATAATCCAATGAAATAACCGGATAAAAGAATGGACGTCATGATATGGAAATAGGGGTATGTAAGTCATGAGCTCGTAGGCTTTGATAAAGGAAATTTATTACATTCACCGCCAATTATTACCCCAAACATGGTGTATTTTCGCATCCACACCACACTTTTGTATGTATCCCAATTCATTACAATGTTCCACAGGTTAAAAATGAATTTTCGCAGGGTTCGACCAATATTTTGTATTTAGTACCCTCATTAATAAAATAACGAGGGTCGTTCAATAAGTAATGCCCAATTTTTTTAAGCTATTGATAAATGTCCTTGTCTCAGTTTAACATTTTTTGTTTGTTCTCTGCGCTGGTGAAGTCTGTAACCGTTCCAGCAGATGGCATAACCGTAGCACAGCGTCAATAATATTATTTAGTCTGTGTAATATTAGTGAGCCTTATGTAGACGCCATATTGACTCAATATGGCGTCTACATAATACTCACTTTATAAGCAGGGTGCTGTTATTGAATTCTTTTGTGCAGAAAAAGTGGTGAAAGTTTATAACTTTTTTTACAGTTTATGGCGATGCTTCAGTTGGTAGGAGTGAAGTTGGGCGATGGGTAAAAATGTTACAGCCTCAGGAGATGCAGAAACAGAGCTCCATGATCAGCCACGCTCGGCAATTCTATGCCTAAAAGACAAGAGCTTATACCACCCGGGAATACATGCTCCCCCAACATGTTGGCGCACGGCCAAACAACGCGATGGAAACTACATACGAAAATAGACCATTTTGATGCATATTGCTACCAAATTCTGACTCTTTGCAATACATGTGTCCTGAGAAAAAAATATGGCGCATTACTTACTGATCGACCCTCGTAGTAACAAGTTGAACCATATACTCTGTATAATTACTTTCCCGGAACCTGAGTACAAGGCTAATTATATGTGTTGCTTCATTAAAGAATATTGTAAGAAATGGAATTACAGTACTGGATTCAAGTGGCAAAACGGACATTAGTTTATCAAGAAGAAAACAATTGAAGCTACTTAGGAAATTTATTGGAGTATATATAGTATTTAAATGTGAGCATTCTGAACGAAGATAAATTGTTCAAATTGGTTGGTATTCTTCCAGCCGATTACTTACATAAATATGTGAACATAACCAATAGTTACTTTAGTGAATAGTGCAAAACTCATAATACGCCTAAATTTGAATCACCGCTTTGAAAAAATAAAAAAATTCAATGTCAATATACCTTTATTTCCAAATTTCTTACACCCATGGGACTAGAAATTTGGAAATAGCCGAATTTCCAAAAAATGAGTTGAAGTCACTATTTACATAAAGTACTTACAAAATAATTGTACATTCAAACAAAAATAGGCTAATTAGCTGCAAAAAATTGTATTATCTTTGCAGAGTTAATATATGTGCTTCGCTGGTAAGTTGAAACAATTGAAAATTCATTTTAAAATTCATTTCACTTAACACTATCACCAGCTGATTAGCATTATGGCTTAATTGGTATCCCAGAATAACCAGGAATGGACCAACGATAAGTTTTTATGATTGTTAATAAGACTTAAGTTTATAAATTTCATGGCCATTTTAAAGGTTTGCCAACGATTGAGGCATGAAAATTTCTAATTTAATTCAGAGAATATATATCTATTTCTATTTTTATCTACGCAAGCATTCGTGAGCATTTTCCAAATGTATGTAAGCAATAAAAAAAAAAAAAATAATCCCGAGAAAAGTTTAAATATTCTGCTCGCCGAGAAAGTGTAAAATCTTACATAATAAAAAAACATGTTATGCAAGCCAAATTCTTTTAACTGGCATTTCTTACCTCACGTGCATCTGTGGTAGTATCTCGACGTCCTCAGGAGAATACGTCACCACCCCAATGCCCAAAACGTGGTTGGTCTTCTTAATTTTCTTTTCCAATCTTACTTCAAACATTTCATCATTTCTCAGAGGTCTATTTGTGAAAGTGACTGCATTGTGTACGTCTTCGGGGCTGCATGAGATGAATGAATAACCGTCATTATAGCATTTAAGAAGGGAGAAAATAATTGATCAAATTTACTTGCCAAATCCCCCAGTAGGGATTTCTCATCCATGGTAATAAATAAATGAATTATCATTAGAATTCCATTTTCAAAAATCCAACTCAATCCTACAGGAGCTATAAAAGGCTCAGTTTATCTTTGCGGCTCAGCAGTTGCTATTAAAGTAAGTGGGAATGAATAGAGATGAATTTTCTCGGCACGTGACCTTACCTTTGCCAATCAGAAAACTGGAGGCATGGCCTCGGATATTCACTCGCTTACCTCCGTCATATTCATAGAGTTTATATTACTATTATTTATGTGTCATATTATTATATCGTAAATCAGCTACCAGTGCTACCAATTTTTTCCTGGGCCTCTGTAAAGGGATTATCCTTAATCCCACCCAAATGACTCGGTCTATTGTCTTAGTGCCGGCCCAAAAATGCGTGTTGACTGCCATCCTTGACTTATACCCCGTTTATAAAACATTGAACGTTACGTGAGTCCGCGTTCACGTGGACGTCCGCAATTCGTTCATCGGAATTTGGTCGTCAATTGTTAATTTAAATGTCAGTTGAGGTAAGCACAGTTCTACCATGGTTATACATCTCGATATCTCCACTGCACAAACGCTATATAATCGCCCGCCGATTCAAATCCGCTCATCTGGTGCTACTAGGGCTGATGAGCGGATTTGATTCGGTAGGTGATTGTTGAGTGCTTGTGCAGCGGAGGTATCGATCTGTCTTATAAAAGCCCTTATAGCCCGGTCAAATTAGCCCAAAACATAGGGGTACACTTACATAAATTCCCAACAAGCTCAAAATTTACAGGAACCTTAGTAATACCACTCTTATAAAATCCTGAAAAGTCCCCATCGATCCCTTGCGTGCAAAAAATTTTATTCAAGGTCAAAGGTCACAAAAATGTTTTTTCTTTTGCATTTATTTTCCAAACGGTTAGTTTTCCGATAAAAATTTCTCAGACCAAAATTGTAGATAAGGAAATTATCTACAAAATTGTTATGTCTTTTTTTTCCCTGCAGTTTACCAATTCTGAGAAAAAGCCATTCGAGAGTTAGCTGGAGCTGTTCAATTATGTTCGGAGAGCGCAGCACTAGTCATGCATATTAGGGAAAATACGGCTCAAGCTAACTTTCGAATGTCTTTATCTCAGAAATTGTGAATCTTGGAGAAAAAAGTACAATGAACATTTTATAGATAATTTCCTGATCTAAAATTTTGGTCTCAACACTTTTTATCGTAAAACTAATCGTTTGGCCAAAAAAAAAATGCAAAAAACCTATTTTTGTGGCCTTTGACATGAAATAAAACTGTTTGCACACACGGGATCGATGGGGACTTTTCAGGATTTAATGAGAGTGGTATTCCTAGCGTTCATTTAAATTTTTAGTCTGTTGGGAATTTATGTAAGGGTCAAAATCTATTTTGACCGGGCTATTAAGAGAATTACGCACGCAACGATCGACAACGTGTTAACGTTTTCTTTGCTAAATAAGGCCGGCCTTTTAAGCCTGAATCACACGATCATTTTTTTTCATCGCGAAAGTGACCACTATCGCGATCACTAGGCGAAATGATCGTCGCCGGCAATTGTTTTTCGCGTTCGCGATCGCGATGAGGATTCCTATTTTTCATCACTAGTCCGGTCGCTTTTTCCGTTGCTAAAACCGTCACTAAAACCCCATATCAGCCAATCGGAACCCATTCCCGTATGGAGTGATTGCAGCGCAACGCTTGGCAATCGTGGGAACGGCATAGATAAACAAACACGCTTAATATTTTCGTGATGCGGGTCCTATGGCAACGAATTGTGATATCGGAATTGATGCGAAAAGCAACGGCGGGAGTGACCGTGTGATTCAGAAAAATGATCACTAGAGCGATCGCTTTTCGCGACGGGATAAGTGATCGAGATAGTGAACACTTTCGAAAAGAAAAAAAAAATGATCGTGTGATTCAGGCTTTAGTTTAACGTTGAGTTCGTTCCGGTTCTCTCTCTCTCTCGATACTACTCCTCATCCATCAGCGAAGGCATCCGAAAGTGTCCGGGGTTTCACGAAATGCACTCTTCCCCACTTAATTTAGCCACGCCCTCTCAGCTACAAAGATAAAGTGAACCAGATGCATTAGGTTTTCATCACCATACGATACATACTCCAGTTTTTGAGCCGTACGTCCTTCCTCCAGTAGTATGACGTTTTTCCCATGCCTTCTGTGAAATTTCAGCAAATTAGTCCATTTTTCCATGGAGGACATGTTAGTCTTCAATTCTGTAGGTAAATAAATACGAAAATGTCATTAAAATATTGTGCTATTTAATTTAGTCCCTAATATCATGACTCGAAAAAATATAAAATTAAATTCACGAGTGTCAAATAAGGACATTAAAGGCCAACAACCCGTTACAAAACAGTTTTAAGTGCAATGATACAAGAGCAGATTTTCCGTTCATTTCAATTGATTGGTGCATTGCTACTGGACATAAATAAAGTAGGTAAGGTGATCACATTAATAAGGAGTAAGTTTAAGACATGGTACTTAAACAAAAATCATTATTTTTCAAGCAAATTATTATAAAAAATAATAAATTGCTGGCATAATTTCCTTAAAATTTTGGTTTCATTAACCTTTTCTTCGCAAAAAATTTACAACTTGAACGATCACTGCTAGTTTTGCCCGTAGTAGTACGGGTACGCCCATGGTAAGTGATGTTATTGGCCTACCTCTGACCACAACTTCCAGACGGACGACGTTCCTTCCTCCGCACTGCACATTGCTGTGTGTCGCGTGCAACACGATGTCGTCGCTCGGCTTCTCAGAGTCCGTGTTCTGCGCCGTGAAACTGCGGATCCAGTCTCCGGTGGCAACGTCTAGTTTGCGGTCAACGGAGAGTGTGAAGTAGCGGCCGCTTTCCGAAGCACTGGCGCACTGATCGCGAGCACCCACCGAAGTCAACAGCAGAGGGAATGTGACCATAATGGCGCTGAAGAGGAGAGGACACGAATTCATCTCGATTGCGGTTTCTGAAGGCTCAACTCGCGTTCTAAGAAGTATACGTTTCTGTGTTGCCTTGTGGACTGATATCCAGTTCTTTTATAGTAGTTTTCCGTAGCAGACGTCAGCAGATATTGATCATGTTAGGATGTCATCTTTGCGATAGTGATGAAAACGACATACGCGTGTTGGGGGAATCCCTCATGAACCTTGACATGTTCTTTATCCTTTTTAAAACAGCTCTTGTCTTATGAATTTATGGCCTTCTTCTCGTCAGATAACTTCAAGCGAACTTCTCTCTGATGGATTGCATGTTTTTTATTAACTTGTTTACGTATCATTTTTACTTTTTTTTAACCATTGACTTTTTCGTAATTTATCGATGGCTTTATTTCTTTTTTTTCTAAAAAAAATATCAAAGCCACGAGTGATGACGAATGGAGAGAGATACGGGGATGAGAAAGGAAGAATATGCGTACTAATTATTTTGCTATGGTCAACTGGAAAAAGAATGAATCCCCACAATAGAGCTATATCATTCGGGATACCCAATTAGAGACTGTTGAATCCGTGAAATATCTAGGAGTTAGACTCAATTATGATCCATCGTGGAATAAACATATTTGGGAAATAAAGGGTCAAGTTAATCGTGAAATGGGTTTTGTTAAAAGAATTTTGGGAAAGTGAGACGAAAAAGTGAGGTAATTAGATACTTCTCCCTCGTTAGACCCCATTTAAAATACGCTGCCATTGCTAGGGACCCTTATGAAATAGAATTAAAAACAGAGTTAGAACGCCTGAAAAGATGAGCTGCCAGGTACGTGAAAAGTCGTTACGATAGTCTTGTTATTGTAACTGACCTCTTAGATAAACTCGGATGGGAATCTATGTAAGATCGTTGATTGAAAAATAAATTAAACCTTTTAGATAAATTCAAGAGCAGTGTCTTTTCTAACAAAGTTAGCCATATCTTACGGACGACAACATACTACGGAAGATCAGATCATATAAATAAAATAAGAGAGATAGACTGTAGAACAGACAGATTCAGACTGTCTTTTTTCCACGATCTATAAGAGATTATAACGGCAGCGTTAAAACTCGCAAATAGATTAGATGACTTGTAGTGTAGCCTACTAACATATGTATACCATAAAGCATATTTCTGAATATTATTATTGTTTCTAACAGCACGTGGTAGTATAATTGATTGGTATGCGTGACGTTTTTTGGACCCTGTGGTGTGCATATGGGCACCCAATTGCATGTTGCATTGATCACCCCCTGCCAAACACCCTAGAGGTGGCTCGAAGGGTACTATGTAGATGTAGAACTGGGGTAACTTGGTCCCACCAGTCGGAATGAGATAAAAGTGGCTCTATCTTTACCATGAGGTGTTTAGTATAGTCAAGTACTTTATAACTGGATATATAGGTCTAATTTTTATCTCTTAAAATTTTGAAACTATCAAAGTTTTCTCGTTGATTACGTTTTTAAGTGACTGACATCTCCTAAAAAATATCTATCGCATAATGTAGGAGTATAATATATGAGAGAATTATGGCCATCTGTTATTTTAACTGGCACAATGGCGAAGGTGAAGCCTGGCTCTGCCTCAACGTCCACATTTTCTTGCCATAAAGCTATATTTTCCTCTTCAGTAGCCATTTCTTAAAACTCTCATATAATGATCCTATGATCACACTTTCGATATTATTTGCTGACATCTTCATATCTATTCCTGAAGCACTTCTCTTTAAGTCAGCTTACTACTCAGTTCCTTTCTCTCTAATGCACTGAGACAAGTAAATAAACTTAAAAACCTAATTTTCATGCGATCATTCAAAGCTTCGACATCACAAAATTTTTCTTATTGCCTAGTGTTACAATTTTAGGAATGATCTTTAACAGCCTTATCCGGCCTTGGGCCAATATTTTCACTTATTTGTACGATTAACATCCAAATAATTTCACCAACTGTCCCATGTAGTCCAGTATTGGTCTGTCCGTATGGTTCTTTCCCATTACATGTTTCTTACAGTATGATTTTCACCTAGGTTTCGTGTCAGAGTACATGGCCAATCGAGGTGTTCGAGATGTTCCTTCTATTATTTGGCATTCTTAATGGACACTGTCTTTCCCCTATCCTTTTTCAGCACCTTCGAAGCTCTTGCTACCAATGCAACACCATTATTCGAATTCCTCTATCTTTTCTTCATCTCTCTTAACAAGCGTCCACGTCTCACTACTATAGCGCATGACGCTTCATACGGGAATACTTAATAGCGATTTCTTTATGCCTAAATTAATGTTAATGATGTAAATAGTTTGTTTTTCACGGGAAAGCCAAATTTGGTCTGTTTGTTGCGGATTATTACTACTTCCTTACTCCTCCAATATCATTTCATTATGCTTTCCAGATAAAATAAGAAACTCGTCCACCGCCTCCAGTTAGATTAATTATTATCGGTTTTAATTGCTTACAGAACCGATCAACAGATTCGTATCAAGAATAGGAGGCTGTTGGAATGTTTCGTTGATATAATTCGACATTGTTTCTTCTTTTTCATTCACATTTAATGCGAATTGACACGTGCTAAACTCCACAGCCAGCAAAATTAAAACAAAGGATTTCGAGACGGGAAGTAAATTGACTAAACATGAAAAAGAGCCTTGGAGGCCTAACAGTAGCTAACGGGTAGTAGTTCTTAATTAATTAATATGTGAAGTCATCACATACACAAATAAATTGGATTTATCACACTCGTAGCTCAGGACTCACTTCTCATTCGAATGTATGTATAGGTAACTGCACTCAACAGCCAAATATCGCACGCACGCAACGTATTTCACTTTCTTTGTGGTATCAGTAGTTCCCAGCCAAAGGCTGTCTACTACTTCAAAACAGCAAATAGTAAATAAAATATCTCGGCGTCCACATGGACAAAAAGTTAACCTGGGCACATCACATCAAAACCCAAATAGGCAAAGCAAAAGGAGTAAGAATAAGCTTACTACCACTCATAAAAGCTTCTCGCTCAAAAGAAAATTTCTACTTTACTCCAGTACCATCAAGCCTTTACTCACTTATGCATCTCCAGCTTGGCTCCACGTTGCAGCTTCCCACTTAAAACGTCTACAAACCACTGAAAATGTTATCATCAGAAAAATTGTCGGCGCTCCGTGGTTCATCAGCAACCGGAACCTACGAAAGGACCTGAAGATCACTCCATTGCTGCACTGTCTAAAGAGCTCTCTTCATAAATTCGCTAAGTCGCTGCCATTAACAAATAACGAACTAATCGCTCATCTTTGGGATTACAACCTTCCTGACAAAACTAAACATAAACTCCCAAAAACCGCTTTCCTTCCCTCCCATATCCCTTCCCCCTAATTAATTAATTAAAGGAACTTCCATGACTCACATCTAGCCGGAAACCATAAAAATTGAAACAAGTAGCAGACAGCCAAATGTGGAAAAATTCGCAGAACCGACCATCTGATTCCTATCCAGAAAAGTATGCAGTACGTTATGCTTATCGAATTCAATGGTAGTCTATAATTTAGGCTATGATGAAAATGCTACTGTAGTAAAGAAAAATCTTGTACGGATTGCATTTTGAATTTGGAGACGACAAAATTTGGTATGAGGCTAAAGAATTGAAGACCCTTCTACAGAAGCGTAGTTTTAATTTGGAGACGAAAAATTTTGAAATGAGGTTATAGAAAAGAAGATCCCTGTATAGAGCGAGTTATAATTTGGAGAAGAAAAAAATCGAAATTCAGTTATTGAAATTAAAATCCGCCCACAGAGCTCAGTTTTACTGCAAAGGCGAAAATATACGAAATGAGGTTTCCAAAATGAAAATCAGTGCACAGAACGCAGTTTGAATGTGGAGACAAAAAATTCGAAGCGAGATTATAAAAGTGAAAATCGGATTATAGACTCCAGTTTTAACATTTAGACGAAAAAAATCAGAATTAGGTTTAAGAAATGGAAATCCTTGCACAGAGCAAAGATTTGATGTGGAGACGAAAAAAATCAAACCAAGGTTTTATAAATGAAATACTTACATAGAGTACATAGAGGAATTTAAAATGCGGACAGAATAAAATTCGGAATGAGCCAAAAGAAATGAAAATCTGTACGGGGAGCACAGCTGTATCGTTGAAACGAAAAAATTCAAATTGTGGTAACATAATTTATAATGCGTGTACTCTACGCAGGTTTACGTCAAAACACAAAAATGCTAAGAGGTGATTAAGAAATGAAAATGTGCTGAACGTAGTTTTAATGTGGAAACGATATAATTTAAAATAAGGGTACAGAAATGAATATCCGTTTATAGACCGCAGTTTTAACGTGAACAAAAAATAATTCAAAATGATATTGAAGGAATGAAAAATCTTGTACCGATGGCAGTTTGGAGACGAAAAAATTCGAAATGAGGTTGTAGAAATTTAAATCCCTGTATACAGCGCAGTTTTATCGTAGAAACGCAAAAAGGCGAATGACGAATAAGAAATGAAAATCCTAGCACAGAGATCAGTTTCATTTTAGCAACGAAAAACTTCGACATGAGGTAATAGAAATGAAATAAATGCACAGAGCTTAGATTTAATATGGAGGCGAATAACTTCGGAATGAGATAATAAAATTCATGTACACAGAGCAGTTTTAAGGAGACGAAAAAATTGAAATGAAGTTAAAGAGATAAAAGTCCTTGTATAGAGCGAATTTTTAATGTGGTGAAATATTTTGAAATGAGGTTTAAGAAAAATATATGCTTGAGGTGCTGAGGAAAATATTCGATATGATGTTATAGATATGAATATACTTAGGTATACAGAGCGCAGTTTTAATGTAGAGCCGAAAACATTCGACATGAGTATAGAAAAATGATAATCCGTAGAGATCTCAGATTTAACAAGGAGACGAAAAAATAAAAAAAGCTTAAGAATGAAATTAAAATGCAAGAATGGAAGGAAGATGCAAGTTTTCGTGCAAGGATCAGTTTTCGTTTGTCGGAAAAAATCGGAATGGTATTGTAGAAATGAGAGATTATGTAGAAGGAACATTTTTAATATGGAGACGGAAATGCTCAAAATGAGAATTTTAAAACGGGGAGGTAGTTATATGATATGATATTATAGATATGAATATACTTGTACAGATCCCATTTTTATGTTGAGTAGACATATCCGCAATGGGGTTATAAAATAAAAATACGTGTACAGATCACAGTTTTAAAGTTGAGCCGAAAAAGTTCGAACTGAAGATATAAAAATAATAATCCGTGTAGAAAGCTCAGATTAACATGGATACGAAAAAATGGAAAAAATGCTTATGGAAAGCCTTGACAAACTCCATTTTAGTGTAGAGTCGAAAAAATTCGACTAAGGTAATAAAAATTACAATCCTTGTAGAGGTCAATGTGGAGACGGAAAAATTCCAAACGATATAACAGAAATCTGTGTACTAAATGCAATTTTAACGTGCAGAGAAAATATGATAGTAATATGGTGGAAATGTGATAACAGAATTTTTGATCTTTTTATTTGGAGCAGTTTTCACGTGGAAACTCAAAATTGCCTAAAACGATTATGAAATGAAATTCCTTGCACATAGTGCAAATTTAAATGTGAAAACAAAAACATTCAAAATAAGGTCATTGAAATAAAAATTACAGTACAGAGTGCAGTTATAATATGGAGAGGAAAAAATTTGAAATTAGGGTACAGCAATGAAAATCCATGTAGAAAGCCTTCATTTAACGTGGGCACAAATAATTGATAAATTTAATTTAAGAAATGAAAATCCTTGCAGAGATCTTAGTTTTATTACGGAGAAAAAATAAAAATGAGTTCATTGGTTCTAAAATCCTCGTACAGAGCGCAGATTTAAGGTAAAAACGCAAAAATACCAAATGAAATTTGAGAAAAAAATGCTTGTAACAATTACAGATTTAAAGTGGAGACAAAAAAATTCGAAATGAGGTTTATGAAATAAAATTCCTTGTGCATAGCGGAATTTTAAATCGGTGAGAGAAATATGATATGATATTACAGATATGAATATAGTTGTACAAATCGCAGTTTTATGTGGAGACGAAATATCCGCAATGAGGTTGAAAATAGAAATACCCGGTCACAAATGAAAAAACGACTTCGTTTTCTTCCACTAATTTATTTTGACGGTACGACATGTTTCGACCTTGAGCGGTCATTTTCGAGTACAAAATTTTGTCAAAAGTCGGGTAAATTTATACCAGGAAGGGACTTGAAAAGGTTGAAGGGGGAAGTGGGTGTTAGGAGGGGTAATGGGTGGCGGTTATGGTGAGGGATGGGAAAACCACTGCGAGGACAGTGCAAGGGTCATTAGTAAAGGATTAGGGTGGATGTGGGTTATCAGTAGGTGTGGGGTTGAGTGGGAGGTCTTTCAGTGTAGTTTAGAGATACTTTTAGGAGGGGGGAAAACCTTTCAAATAGGATATCGTTGAGTAAGGGACATTTTCCCATATTCTTCCTTATTTCAAGCTCTTATTTCTTGTCCATCTTTTTTCCTTTGTTCTCGAAGTGAAGAATTTCCGGTATGAAGTCGCTTACATGTTCTTCTTCCCAAAGATGTTTTGCGAAGTGGGACTGTGAAATATTTCAGTACCGGTAACATATTTCATGTTCTTTAATGCTGCTCTCGAATGCGCGTCCGGTTTGTCCCACATAAGCCGCTTCACAGTCGTTGCACTTTAATTTGTAGATACCACTTCTTTCGAGAGGTAGTACTTTGTCTTTAGTGTTCACTAAGAATTTTTTAAGGTTATCACTGTTATAAAAAGCCACTCTATATTTATCTTTTGGAAAGAGGTTTCCTATTTTTTCCGGAATCAAGCCATAATAAGGTGATTTACACCATCGCAATTTTTCACTGTTCACTTTCCCTGGATTGAAGAGTAACTGTTGAGCTTTGACGGAACGTTTCTTGAGGAGCATCTTTTCAATTGAGTTAACATTGTACCCGTTTGAGATGGCTATTGTTTTAATTGTTTCAAGCTCTTTGCTGTAAGCGTCCTTGGATAGGGGGATATTCAATAACCTGTTGAGAAGGTAGTGAAATACGGACAGTTTTTGAGAAATGTGATGTCGGGAGTCTGAGGGGATGACCTGGTCGGTTGCGGTGGCTTTACGGAAAGTTTCAAATTCGAAATTATCGTTCTTTTTATACACTGTCACATCAAGGAAGTTTAGTTTTCCGTCTTTTTCCTTTTCGCAAGTGAATTTCACGTTTTTGTGTAATTAATTTAGAATTGTTAGGAAATTGTCCAATTGTCTATCCGTGCCAGTCCAAATGGCAAACACATCATCCACCATCGGAACCAGCAATAAATTTTGGTGCACACAGAGCCACAATTAAACAAGTTTTGTTCCAAGTTGTCCATAAACAGATCGGCCAAAAGGGGAGATAGGGGGGGGGGGCCTATCGCCAAGACTTCACTTTGTTTATAATAATCACCGTTAAATTTGAAATAGTTTTGTTCAACACACACTTTCAGCAGAGAAATAAAATCCATTGTAATATTTGTGTCCGTTCCAGTATCTCTTAGAACTTTCTCGGCAACATTCACTGCTTCTAATGCTGGGATACTAGTGAAAAGATTCTCTACGTCAAATGACACTAATCGGTATTTTTTGGCTGGAGGAGATCTCTTAAGTAGACGGTCACAGAAGTCTATAGTATTTTTCACTCCAAATTTTGGCTGGAAATTAGTTAACTCTCTAAAATGAGAATTCAACATCGTAGAGATCGCAGTTTTAATGTAAAGACAAAAAAATCGGAAATGCAGATATGCATGTATGAAATTTATTGTGAAGGGGACAGTTTTTATATGGAAACGAAAAAATAGAGTTAAGACATGTAAATCCTTGTGCAGAATACAGTTTAAATGTGAACGCAAAAATATTACAAATGAGGTTATATAAATGAAAATCCTTGTACAGAACGCAGTTTAAGTGTTGAGACCAAAAAAATGACAAGGGGGTGAAGGAACTAATTCCTTGTACCGATCGCAGACTTAAAGTGAAGAAGAAAAGTACTCGCTATTAGGTAACAGAAATGCACAGATCGCAGATTTAATGTTGAGCCGATTGAACGCGAAATGAATTTTTAGATACGAAAACCCTTGTACAGAGCGCAATTTAAATGTGGAGACTAAAAATATTGAAATGGGTTAATAGAAATAAAAAATCTTGTACAGATTGCAATTTTTATGCGAAGGCAAAAAAGCTCGAAATGAGGTCATAGAAATCAAAATCCGTGTAGAGAGTGACATTTTTATTTGAAGATGAAGTATTGAAAATGAGGTTAACGAAATAAAAATCCTTTGACAGAGCGTAGTTTTAATGTGGAAATGCAAAAACTGAAAACGAAAAAAAATGCCAAATGAAAATAAATTAATTTCAATACTTCTACAGAGCACAGTTTTAATGTGAAGACGTAAAATTTCGAAATTGAGATATAGAAATGAAAATCCGTGTTTACAGCGCTGACTTCTTGCGGAAACACAAAACTTGATATTGAAAATTTATTAATATAAACGTTTGTAACAAGAGAAGTTTCGAAATTAGAATATTGAAATAAAAATCTTTGTATAGCTTGCAGTTGTAATGCAGAGAAAAAAATTCGAAATGAGGATAAAAAAATAAAAATAAGTGTACAGAGAGCAGCCTTAATGTTGAGACAGAAAAATCAAAATTATTCTATAGTACATAATGCCTTGTACATAAGGAAAATATAATGTGGCGAAAAAAATTGGTCATGAGGTAATAAAACAAAACCTTGTACACAGCGTAGCCGAAATGTGGAGACGAAATGAATCTCCGTGTACACAGCCCCGATTTTAAGTTTAGAAAAAATTTAGAAATGAAATTACAGGAATGAAATTCCTCGCACAGATTTTACCTTAATTTTGGAGTAAAAAATATTCGAAATAGTATGAAGAACAATCGTTGTACTAAATGCAGTATGTAAGTAATTTTAATTTCTGTAAGCTCATACCGAATATTTCGGATTTCACATTAAAATTACGCTCTCCACATAGATTTTAATTTCTGTTACTTCATATTAAATCTTTTAAACTCACAATCAGTATAAAAGTTGCGCTCTGTATAAGCATTTTCATGTCTTAATATTAATTTGACATTTTTTTCGTTTCTATATTAAAACTGCCCTCTTTACAATAAATTCTATATATTTTTATCTTCATTTCCCATTTTTGTGTCTTTATTTTAAACTACGTTCTCTAAAATTATTTTTAGTTCTAAATCATAATTCCATGTTTTAGTTTTTTCATATTAAAACATGCTTTGTGCAAGGATTTTCATTTCTTCAAACTCATTACCAATTTTTTCGTCTCCACATAAAAAATACCTTCGCTAAAAGAATTTTCATGTCATCATCACCAGTTCGCATTATCAGGTGTCCACATTAAAACTGCGCCCTTCCCCATGGTTTTCATGTCTTTATCCTCATTCGCAATTTTTTCGCCTCCAAAAAAAATTTCGCACAATACAAGACTTTCATTTGTGTAAACTCATTCCTAATTTTTCACCTCCTTACATTAAAACCGTAATCTGTACAAGGATTTTCATTTCTATATGCTCAATTCGAATTTTTTAGCCTCCACAATAAAACTGCGATCTATACAAGGTTTTTAACATTTCTCAATTTAGTGTCTTTACATTAATTTACTAATTTCCAATTATTGGTCTCCAAATAATGACTTTGTTCTGTGCACGGATATTTGTAACCTAATTTAGAATTTTTGCGTTTCCAAATTAAAACTCTGGTCTTTACAAAAATATTCTTATCAATATCATTTCCCGTTTTCCTATCTTTACTTTAAAACTGAGTTTTCTAAGATTTTCATTTCAATATCATCGTTTCACAATTTTTGGGCGTCCACATTAAAACTGCGATCTATACAAGGACATTCCTATCTATTACTCATTTCAATTTTTTTCATCTCCGAATTGAAACTTCACTCTTTGCACGATTTTCATATCTGTAACCTTTATAATATTTGAGATTTCACATTAAAAATGTTCTCTGTACAAGGATTTCAATTTTTTACCTTCATTCCCAATTTTTCTGGTCTCCATATAAAAATGCGCTTTGTACTCGGATTTTCAACATTATGTTGAATTTTTTGCCTCCTTATTAAACCTGCGCTCTGTACAAGTATTTTAGTTTTTTTTCATTTGGCACTTATACGTCTCTATAAAAAACTTCGATCAATACAAGGTCTAAAATTTTTTTCTAAAGTCAGTGTCTTTACATTAAAAACTACGTGTACAAATATTTTCATTTCATAATTTTTGGGTGTCCCCAATAAAACTTCATTCTGCACAAGGATTTTCATGTCTGTATCCTACTTTCCAATTTTTTCATGCTCACATTAAAACTGAACTGTGTACAAGGCTCATGTATATTTTTTTCGTCTCCACATAAAAAAAATGCCATCTGTACAAGAATATTCATTTCGATAACCTCATTTTTTATATTTTCCTACCACATTTAAACTGCGTTCTGTACAAGAATTCTCACTTCTATAACTTCTATATCTTCTTGCGAAATGATGAGTGATACAGAGATGAAAAGTGTTGTTCATAGTGCACTTATAATGCGGAAGAATAAAAATTTAAATATTCGAACATTCTTTTACACTACATTTTGCAAAAATTTGTGAAGATATTTAGTTTTAATGCATAGAGAATAAAAGGATTTCAGGCATGAAAATTCCTTTACAAAGCGCATTTTTATTGCTTGGATACAAATATCAGAATTATGACACATGAATGATAATTCTTCAATACCCCGCAGTTGCAATAAATAGTCCAAAAATTCTCGTGCACAACATAGTTTTAATGCAAATGGATGATAATGCAAAATCTCTTTACGGCCACATAATAATTGTTTGACCCACTTCCAACATATTATGTGCTCTTCAATATTTTTTTTAACTACATGTATCAGCGATCTCATGCTTCGGTGAAAATTCCGCAATTTTCTGAGCTAAGGTTTGATGCCATGTGACTTTTTTTCGGGTCAGATTGTTAAATCTCTTCATTTCTATGGGAAGAATGTTTTTTTAACTTCTAAAATATGACGTACTCCTCTCTGATTTTTGGTGTATGACTACAAGTTAGTGAGATTCTACTCCGTCACAATTCTGTATGTTTATATAAAGAAACATTTGGTTTCAAGAAAATGTTTACGCATGATTTTGTTTGAATCTCTAAATATCAACGGGTTGAACGTTTGAATAAATTATATTCTCAACAAAGATATATAATTTGCTATTGCATTTCGGTGGCTTTCTGGGGAAAATTTCCGTACTGAATATTTGTAAATGCGTTTCCGTTGGAGAGGAGGACTAGGCAGATCAATGCAGTATGTCATGTTTCTTTTAGTCTGGCAAATCACTTAAGAGAAACGGGGAGGATTCTTTAATAATATTTACATATTACGTGCTCATTGAAATTTAGAACGTAAATGTGACTTTATATAGAACCTTAGAACGGAAAACACGTATTTTTACTCGAAATAAGACCTCACTAAATTATGGTCACACACTTAACTGCAGTGATGAACACGTAATGAGTAAATAATTATTCGCACATTCTCGCCGTGGAATTAAGAGAAGAAACTCAGTAATGATAAATAGTTAAAACACCAAAACATTGACGAAATACTTAAAACATTGGAGAGCGCGTACTTAGTTAAAATTTTTCAAATATTCTTGTCGTGAAGATAAGGAATTTTCTTGTTCACACGCTGACAAATTTTCCATGAGAAAGTATACAATTTTTGCGTGAAAAAACACGCAATTTTCACCAAGCTTTCAGTGATGCAGCTGCACACTATATTTTATTGATTAACAAGTAACATTTTAGAGGCATTAAAGTATTTTTCCCGTGACTATCAAGAGATTTAACGATCACACAAGAACAGAATTTGACTCAACATAGAAGATTTGTGCGGAGAAACACAGAAATTCCAAATCACTAAAGTATCTATAGTGAATCACAAAGATCATTGCTGTATAAGAGGGTGAAAATCCCCCCAACGGGATTTTTTCACTTGCTTAGAGCATTCGATTTTGGATCAAAATGGACTAACCTTCCCACACTTCCAGCCCGCTAGAGGCCCACCTGGGCCGGCTAGCTCGAAAATACGAAGTTTTCCGTTATTTAGATATCTCGAACAAGAAAGCATACTTTTTAATCCGGTGTAGAGCATTTGAAAGCTTTTATAATTTTGCCGGTCAGACGTGTAATCCAGTTCCAATTTGACTTAAGTCAAATATTTTTTCATGGCGAACTTCATCCTTTGGTGTATTTGGCAATTTAAGTGCTGCACTCAGCCCGGCGGATGAATCACTTCTCCATCGGTCGTATTTCGTCCTTTTTGGTGGCTAAAATTTGCATAAATCTTGATTAATCGCCTTATAATTAAAAATTATAAAATATCAATTTTCATCTTATATTATATAATACCCTAATAAGATCGCAAATTGAATATGGTGCTACTGTGTGGGCACCTTTTGTAAAGAAATACATGGTATTGATGGAACGCATGCAAAAGAGATTTCTTAGTTATTTTCTACAGGGAGTATAAAGTATACCATTTATACAAAAACCATATATCATATAAAAATTTGCTAAATTTTTATGGACTTATGTCGCAAGAGAGAAGAGTATAGGACTTAAGTTTTTATATGATATTGTTGATATTGTTTTCAAGAATTTTCATTGGGACAAGGAGAAGTGGTTCCGATTTGAAATTTTCTAACGCGTATTTTCATAAAGCATTTTTGAGAAGGCAACAAAGTAATGTTTTCCGGAGGCTTTTTCATATGCCTTTCGGCTGGTTAATAGGAGGAAAATTTTAGGTGGTCGCGAAAAAATTAAAATATGCGATTTTGGCCATTTTTTGCTGTTTTTTCTATGCCCTGGACGCCCATAACACCCGTTTTATACCATCTTTAATATATCCCGTCCTTTCACGAACGCCCACACTCGTAACGATTGTAATGTCCACCACAGGGACAGATTTGTGTGTGTGGAAACTGGTGCCGAAAATGGATTCAGGGCCTTCGAAAACTGCCCGAACGTGAGAACATAGATTACGAAAATGAGCTCAACTTGAGTTTTCCCCGCGTTGTATCTACGCATTGTTTCATTGTAAATATACCGCTGAAAAATATTTCCTCCCCCTATTCTTAGAAGCTATATTGTAGGCCTTCACTGAGAGGGGGTTGATAATTCTCTTTAAAATTTGTGGTCTGTAAAGATCATATGCTCAAAAAGCGGATTGATACCAATAACATACCCGTATGTATTGCATCAGTAGTTTATTTTATATTAGTCTATTAATGGTAAAAAATCGCAGATTTAGCTTCCCGCAATTTGATGGCGTAACTCTACGACTTCCAGAGAACTGTTTGTCTGCGAAATTTTACAGTTTTGCAATGGAAACGAGTGACTGAGTTACGTAGTATGTTAACGTCGATGAGGAATTCGGATATTAGATCAGTGACTCAAGGACTGACAGTTTTTCTTTTTAAGCTGGAAACCGGTAACTCGAGCAGGTTACTGGTTCCCCTTTGTAAACCATTCACCACTGCATGGGTTTGATTGATATGTCCGGACCTTTTTTGGCCGATCAAAATGATTCCGATATTCTAAAATCAATCTTGCAATCGACCCATGCAATGTTTACTTTCATAAAAAGGGTTACATTTTGATTCTGGATATAGGATTTCGGGATGTTATGTCATATTAAGAATATTACTTAGAGTTTAGTGTGCTGATGCCAGCGTTGAAAGGCAAGCGAGCTGAATTAACGACTGAAGAATCGAATCAATCCTGATTCGTGACTGAATAGGGTAGTTTTCTTCATCAAAGAAAACGAAAGGCATTGATTGCGATTCGTTACCCACCATTTGTGTATTCATAACATACAAATTATTTGGTTTTAGAATTTCCTGTTTAGACGAATGGCAAGGATCAATTTTATCCTCATTTGAAAAAGGCCAGATTGGCGCCCATGCGATGCCACTCCACGTGACGTCACAGGAACCTAGTTTATATACGAGTAGATAGGAGTATTATATCGTCTGAGATTACCAATGTATGCATGAGGCAAAGAGCTCAGGGAAACATGTCTTAATAATCACATATTAAAACTGCCTAAGTTCGGAAAGTTTCCTTCGTTGGATAGGGTAATAATAATCCTTATTTAAGCCAAGCGCTACCTGCTAGCAGCCTGCGTCGTATCAGCGCTCAAAGCCTCGCCCCAAGGTCACCTCACTTTGCGGCAGCGGGAACCAGAAATACGTCACACGGGCTTTTCCTATCATTCCTACTTAGCCGTCGCGTTTTCGCGCGCTTGAAAATTTTCACTACTCGTTCAATCGCGAAAAATAGATATATCGTCATTTAAAAATCTAAGAGCGTGAAATGCGTACTCCAGGAGTGATAATCTTTCGATTTAGGCAATAAAAAATAATAGGAACCCACCCTATTACGATGGCTAATGGTAATATAAAGGAAACATATCATTTTCTGGATAAAAAGTTGGATAACAAAATATTACACCAATGAAAGCAGGAGAATTTTGCGAAAATACTTTGAGAAAAGAGAGTAAAAACAAGCGTTGGAAACGGTGGAAGAGAGAGGTTAAAGAAATGACTGCTTCTCACATTTTAGTAGCTGGGTGTAATTAAAACAAGTGTAATGACGAGGAAGTAAAGAAATTGTGATTAGGTGAAATACATATAAGCTGCGCCTTCCAAGTGAGAGAAAATGATAATATTGCGGCAAACCTCATACTTATTAACAAATATCTTCTTTTATCGTCAAGGGAATCAATGGCTGGCGATAAAATGAAATATAGTTGCCTATTACAAATGAAAGAAACTGATACCGTTGCGGCAAACTTCAAATTTAAATAAAAACATATTATTTCTATGTAGAGAGAAACGCCAAATGACGATTGAGTGAAATAATAGTTGCCTTTTCAGAGGTACAGTGATAACATTGCGGAAAAAATCATATTTAATCAAAAATATCTTTTTTATTTCAAAGGAGCAAATAAATTATGATAGAGTGAAATAAATCCTATTCCAAGCGCGTGAAAGTGGCAACATAAAGAGAAAGTCATTATTTGGTGGCAAACCTCATGTTTATTAACAAATATCTTATATTTATGTCAAGGTAATCAATATAGATGATGACTCAGTGAATTATAGTGGCCTATTCGAAGGGGGAGAAAGAGATAAAATTGCAGCAAACATCATTATTTACTCGGTGATGAGGTGAAAACAAAATAAAACGTACAACGCGCACCGGGGAGTTCATGAAACCCACTAGTCGGTGGCCGTACCGACACCATTTGGTGTCGGTAGGGCTACCGACGATCTCCCGTTCTCACGTCGGTTCCACACCGATCGGGTTCGTACAGAATCGCACGACTCCTTGCCGGGAAACCCGATGAATCGGTGCCGCACCGATCGGTTTGGAGATACAGAATACGGCCCCTGGTCATATGACTTGTGATTGGTCCGCCTTTTCCCGCCTATTTTCCCGGGCCTCTCTGACGTATTTAAGCTCCTGGAAACCGGTGAAAACCAGGAAACTATGTTACAAATTGCAACACCTTCAAAAGTGGGCCTCCCGGTCTCCGACGAATATGGGCCCCTGACCACCCACATATGGCCCTGTGTGACATTGTCACTTACCTTTTCCTTGGGTAACCATAAGGTTGAAAACAGGGCTCTTGAGGTTAAAAAAATACCGGGGTGTCAAGGGGGTATGGAATGAATACCCATCAGGATATGCGGTTGGTGAGAGATTAATAAACTGCGGAATTTTAAGATAAATTGTGAGTTTTACGGCTTTCTGAGGGATATTTTTATTTATCCTTACACTATTTTATTAGTAATATCAACCTAATTAAGTAAAATGAATTAAACTTTAAATTTCTCCGAGCTCTGGGAGGGGGTTTTATCCCCCACAACCCCCTCCCGCTGCGCCTTTGCTCGTCACATCCCCTTTTCCGGTCACCATCCTTCAGCCAATTAGAACACTGGGCTGCTAACTGCTCTGCCCAAGCGCAAGCCCAATTCATGAGCTCCTCAATTGTTTGGAAGAAGATTCAAATGTTTTTTTCTCTGTGGATCTTTCGCACGAGATATTCTTTTGTTTACGTAGAACATTAAATACAGTACACTGCGGATTATCCGGGCTAATGATGGGGAGAGACGGCAAGAATAATCGGAAAACACGGATAACCCAAACTTTCACTTAAATGCCTTGCAATCTTCATATTTTACGTAAAACAAACAATATATTATTATTCATGCAGTTATTCTGATATTTTAGAGTGCTTCCCGAACTCAATTTGAGCTTTCTCCGCCAGTTCGCAATCTTTTTAGCGGTGATAAGATGGTTGTACTCGTATTATTAATGCTCCATGTAAGGCCTGGATTCGAAGACCACACATCGGTGGCTGTGTGATAACGGATACTGCAAAGTGGTTTGAACGAATGATTCAAAACCACTGCTTGACGTCGGAAACTAGACTTTTATACATCACGCCACGTAGTTGCGTCTCGCACAAGTTACCCTGGTTGCAACTGCCGCGGGACGTGTATCCGTGGTCATGGAGCGCGATCGTGCACTGCGAAGCTTGGAAAACAGGAACACGGTGCTCCCGTGAATGCAGCTAGCGCGCGATTGCTTCCGTTTTACGAAGGGGATTCTAACGGAAATAATAATCCCGGAGTATCCTAGCATTAATGCAGTGATTGCGATGATTTTGCGTCCTATTTTATTTTTTTACTAAGATCGCGGAAAAAATTGAGCAAGAGTTTAAATCATGCACGGATAATCCGCAACCCGGATAAACCGTAGCCGGATAATCGGGAGTCTGCTGTACAATACAAGTAATACAATTTCATCATTAGTGATAAGCGTTTGTATAATCTCTCGTATAAATTGAAAAAACTAACTCAAAATATAACAAGGAAAACATTCTTACCTGGCCTAAACCGTGAGGTCAATCACCTTAAACGTTTTGAGGCGAAAACCAAAAGCCAATATATTGATCGGTCTAAGGCTTCATAGGCATAGAGTATGTTCGGATTTGTGGAGATCACCACCAAGAGAATCAGCCGGTCAACCATCTTGAAGCTCATTATCACCCATGATCTATGACAGTTACAGCACATAAACTCCTCCCTGGACTGATTGACTAATCGCCTGTGGGAGACAATATTGAGCAGAGGCCTTCCAACTCCCACAAAGCCAGCCAAGTCAATACTGCAGATGCCATAGTTTCCATGATCAGGGATTCAGGCAAGTCCTTTGCTGCTGCAATAGTAAAGCAAGCCACCTGGATAGTAATCTGACATAGGTACCTTGATTAAAAGGATAGTAATCTGACATAGGTACCTTGATTAAAAGGATAGTAATCCGACATAACATTGAGGTGATATTAAAGGATATTCTGATCACTAGTTCAAATTAACTTTATTTTGAACTAATATACATTTTAAAATTTTAACATGCTGCTTTTCTTCACACTTTTATCTGTAGGATACGCTAACATGGAGTGTAGCCATCATTCCTCCCCCATTGTATGGTTCTTCTTTTGCCATTATCACACAAGGTGAGTTCAACTAGCAGAAGGAAATCTATAGGTCTCATAAAAGGCAAGCTTTTGCAATTCAGTGACACTTAAATACTTGCTTCATTAACAAATACAATTCATCCCAAACAGTACTTATTCCACTTTGCAAGCCTTGCGGTCAATCTGTACAAGTTTAGAAGTTATATTTGATTGTCTAGCAATTTTTTTGTATCACTGCACATAATTTGTCTCTGATCAGCCAATTGGGCAATGAAAGAAAGGAAAGAACAGTGTCAGGTATACACACACACTAAATACTTATTGAGCTATTTGTTTGAAAAAAGATACTCATGATTGAGTAATTTGAAGCTCAGAAATGTAGTTGTGGAAGTCACTGAAAAAGTCTCACGGTTAGAGAGTCAGAAATGGATTTATCTACAGTCACATCAGCCAACATGTTCAGGCAAATTGTGACCGGTTTGTAAAATGATAATTAACGATGATTTGTCCCATTCATACAACCTTATTTTTTTACAAATGGAGAGTACTGAAGTCTATTCAATTTTTGTCTCTAAGCAACATATGCTCTGATGTTTTTTTTATTGATGAGTTATTTCACTTCACCAAAAATAATTGTAAAAAAACTCTTCACCGAATAAGAAAATTTTGCTTCACAAAAGTTTCAGTAGAAAAGTAAAAATTATGCATGGAAATTAGCAGTTGAGATCACACAGCTACATATATTTAATTTTTCCTTCACATAGAATGAAAATAATGAATGTCAGAGGATGAAAACTAGGCATACGGTCACTCATTTAGAAAATAGATTTAGGACATTCAGCTTTCGGACAATAACCATTCACATTATTTCTCCTCCATTTAGAGATTCTTTATAGATGAATATAATATAATGACAGATTAACGTATTGCCCTGAGCATTAAAGCCACAAGTATGAGAAACTAGTGAAAATATTTTTAAATCACATGCTTAGATAGTTGCATACTTCCAACTCACATTTATCCTCACTGGTTGATGCAGTTGGGGAAATGAGCAATAAAACCAGGGATGGCAAGTGAAACAAAATTAAAATGTTTCATTCCAATCCGGGGTGAAATGAAATTACGAGGCCTAGGTTTAGTTTCGTTTCTGCTCAAAATTTAAATCACCAAGAAGTTTAGTTTCGACCATGGACGAAACTTTACTCCCAGGAACGAAACTAAATTAATCAAATCTCCGCTGCTCATAGTTAAGTTTCGATCTCAGTAGAGGGAGTGGAGGGAGATAAGAGGGCAGTGGCGCCGACTCCATGGGGCATGAGGGGGCCCGAGCCCCCTCAAAAATTCGTTATGGGTGTGAGGAAAAAATGTGCCAGGCTTGTCAATTTTCCCCAGACTGTCCAGATAATGAGATTCGAGCTATCAGGGTTCTAATTTTGATCTTATGACTCTTCTAAAATGCTTAATAAACTTAAAACTCGCTACTTATAAAATTTCCAGAGGCAAGACCCCTGGTTTGGCCCCCCAAAATATTTTTTGTAAGTCGGCATCCCTGTAAGAGGCAATAGTCTCAACCCATTACGCGTGACATAGGTGAATAGAGGTTAAAATATTGAGCTTAAAAATCAAATGGCCAGTTTGGGTTCACCATTCTGCTATTTGTGGTAAAAATATGAGTGCCCCATGCATCTATTGGCGGTAAGCCAAACCTCATTTCATTCAACCTAACTTTGCTAGCTTCGGTGTGTGGGTCGAAACTTACCTGTTCTGAGGGGAAGTATGTGGTACCTCCGTTGCGAAACATTATCTGTGTTACCTTTCGTCCCAGAGTTTTAGTTAAGTTTCGACCCGAAGTAGTTTTTTGACTCCGATTTTGTTTCAACCCCAAGTTTAGCTCCCCGGGTTTATATCCATTTCGTTTCCACATTCTGCTTCCGAAGCTATTGAAATTTTACTGATTTTGACTTTCATTTCGTTTTACTTGCCATCCCTGAATGAAACAATGACAATTGTAGAAAATGAGGTTATGCTATAAAAGCTGCTATAGTTAATAGAATAATGAAAATCATAGAAAATGAACTTATGTTATGAAGGCTGTAGTCCATGGGAGGAGAGGAATTGGAGGTCACAGTTTCTGTTATGCATGTAGATACTTATATGCACAGTCACCATAGCTGAAGGAAGTTCAGCCAATCAGAGAGCATCTTAAACACTATTGATATCATTGCAGTACAGCAAAACAAGTGGAGAAATGGGTAAAGAAGTTCCAAACCCCTTCAAAATGTACCTGGTGTAACACTAAACAATCGATTATTCGGAAGATGATAGTGTGAAGATAGCTTAATAGGTTATAAAAACAAGAGTTTGATAAAAGTAAGGTAAAATTCTTCAAAATGTAAAAGAAAAATAATATAACACTCACTAAGAAGATGGGGCATGATATTCAAACTCAACAGCAGCTCCCCTTCCACTTTTTCATTTAAAAACTTTCAGCTCCGATTGAATAGGTGGACTGCTTTAAGAAATTCCACACGCGTTATCACTTCTTTAGTCTCATGACTTACGTTTTTTGAATAACACAATGAAGCAGCAACATGCTAACCATTCACGTAGTTTTCCTTGCCCATCATCTTGGTACTCTGTACCTAAGTACTGCAACCTTGCAAATATAACATAAATTTCTGTGTCGATACTACCTTTGGCATTCATCAGTCTTTAACAACAATACTCTAAGGTAGTTATGCCAGTAATTATTTATTGGATTGGAAGAAATATGATGACCCCCTGAGAAGATATGGAGACACGCACATATGCTCATCAGATAAAAATCACAAAATAAATTGAGCAAAGAGATATAAAAAAAGGACTTGAAATTCAAACCAAAAACACACTGCTAGTTACACTTCTAGTAAACACATGTGAAATAGTATTAAAATACAAAGTTGACGGTCTACAAGACACGATAAATAGGTACCCTTCATTTCACAGGAAAGTGTACACTGTCCACATGTAAAAATAAATAATAAAATCAAATGAATTATTGATAGTGGATGATGTATGATGGTACTCTTGAGGCATAATATCCTTGTCACGCCTATCAATTGCATGTAAGTATGATAACGATTTAATGGCAAATACATGCAGCCCAAACAGGTATATCCAACTCATTAGGTACCATGATTGAAGTAATATTTTATCATGAGTGGTAAGATTATAATAATTCATGCCTGTCCATTCACACAGAAGTCCATGACTAAAAAAACTTTTGAAATATCACTTCAGAAACTAGAGACCTCACAATCACATTAAAAGCATGAAAAAGCACAGCAGGGGAACACTTGAGAAGCACAGATTCACATCAGGAAATGAAAACTAAAAATTGCGTGAAAGCTAGTCGAGGAAGATTGCTTTTGAGTTTTTGTCATTCATTTTTAAACAGAGCAAGAATGCAATTCCAGGGATGAACTTTTCTTCACCATGTTCCCAAAGGTACATATTCACACTAAGGTGAAATTTCTATTAATTTTTAGCTGGCATGTTCCTCATCGTTCAAAGCAATCAAATTACTAGTTAGCAGTTTCTCATGATAATACCTGTAATCCCTTCACATTGGAGTGCATACACGAACTACAGTTACCAGTTATGTTACATAAATCGTAACTTATTACTTGCTAGCAAAAAGAGATTGACAGAGAGCTGCCTTTTCATTTGTGTTTCTGCACGTGAGACCACCTAAGGTCAGCTTCTAACAATGATATATTTTTCTTGACCACATTGAAATTCATGATTGACTTGAGCTCCTGAAAAGGGTCAGGGCTTCAACTGTTAACCTAATTCTAATTAGCTAATGACTTCACCTATGCAAACTAATGTCTTCAGTAACAGCCTTCTTGAATCCATTTACTTTTTGATGGACCATATACATTGTCATTGAAAATTATTGCCCTGTTCTACAAAATAGAACCATTTTAGCATTTATGCCCGCACTTTATCTAAGAAACACTTGAATTTGCCCTGGCTAATGCAAATAAAAATAAGCTTCCCACTTAACCTTTGCCTAATTGACATTTTTCACTTTCACCTTCACTTCAAAATTTTGACATACAAACTATGTGTATGTGTATTTTCAATTCCACAGTTGCATAAAACATTTCAAAATATATACACCCTCATTGATCTCATACGGCCACAGCTTAGCTTTTTGCTCATTAAAAAAATACTTCAAAGAGGACAGTCCACTCTTGTCAGTTATCCTCCTCTGAGTGTCAGAAATATCGATTGATTTAATCAGTGCATTGTGGGGACACTGGAACGGAGAAGCCTCAATTCCCAGATCAATGACCAATTATGGTTGACAATACATTCACATCCATCTTGTTTTTTCTCTCTCTCTCTCTATCACACTCACTCATGCACGTTTAATTTGAAGCCCAGATGTTATTGTCACTGACTGCTCACTTGTCATCTGGTTTGGGGTCGAAAGGAGTCCGTACAAAGTATGTCGTCAACGTTCCTTTCCCCTTGACAAATGTTGGCCCGCGGCACTCGCACTCATAACCAGCCTTCATCAATATCTTGGCTGTATCTTCAGTCACCTGGAAAGTCATGAGGAAAAGGTTTCACTGAAGAAAACTACAGTGCAACTATCATTGCTATGACAATGAACACTGTACAAGGCAATATCTACCTCTACATCTACATAATACCCCGCAAGCCGCCTGAAAGGCATGTGGCAGGGGGTGTTAGGACACCAGCCGTTTACAGCTAAAAGAAAATGAAGTGCTCTAAAGAGGTTGGGACTAGCATTTATTCAAGTCCTTTATGGTGCGGGGGAAAAAGAAATTCCCATATCTATCCAATCGGCAAAACATCTCTCTTAATTTGTCGCTTCTATCGGACCTGGAAGTATAGTGTTGCTCTAATATTATGTTCTCTGTGTTGCTCTTAAAGACTATCATTTGTTCAAGCAATCTAAGTCTAGCGCACTCTATCAAGAGGGGTCAAGAGGAGATAACAGGGGTTTATTCGAGAACGTTATTCAAGTGTTGATCCTGATTTCCTCCACTTCCCTCATAATTTCTGGAAAAACTGAAAACTTAGCATCCTCTGGCTCTTTAGTGTAAGCTTTCCTTTCAAAGGCCAAAAGAGAAACAACATTTAAAAATAATTGATGAACAGCTAAAAGTCAGTTACACATGCTTATCAAACCTCAGATGTATTACAGTGGAGAACAGCTATTCGTGGTCTTAGATCTGTGACTTGTTTTGGACTAACTTATGGACTCTGGATAAGAAAATTACCTCAATTTTTCTCAATCACGTCAACTATTTAATCTACAGGATGCCCTCTTTTTTGTCTCATACGCCATACAAAATCTGCAAATGAAGGAATTTAAAGGGGAATTCTACCCTGTATACTGTCCATACAGAATGATTAAATATATTAGAGATGGGTCGAATGGCAGATTTCTCGAACTCGAATATCGAATTCGAATATTAAATCATTGCTCGAATAATGATGACTCATGCAGCAGTTCCTTCAGAAATGGGGAACTTCGAAGCAGATACGCAGAAAAAGGTCAGTGGGGGAGAAAGAGGGAAGGGTGAAACGCGATTCTATTATTCTCCTGTGACTTGATATTATCTTTTGAAGCTTTGATTTATGGTCTTCGTAATATGAACCCTGCACGAGCTGGGGCCCATTGTTTGATTTCGGAGAGGAGGATAGCGTCGGAGGATGGGCCGAGGGCTGATGGATGGAGGGGTTTGCGGATTTTGGGAATTGTGCTACGTAGTTACTATCCCACGACACTGAGGTTCTCCTGGTGGGGGAAACTAGGGATTTTTGAATTTTTTCACCCGATCATTTTCGGTTCTCCACGTCGGACTCTTTTCACCGGTCTACTCCGTGAATTTGATGTAGTTCGTCAACTTGCCTAAAAGGGCGCTGCATGCCCTAAGCGACTAGAGTTCTGTACATTTTTCCGAGTCAACTACCAACGACGTGCGTGCGACAGTGTATGGCTCCAAATTCAAAGTATTCGAGATATTCGAGATTGTACCTTTAGCATAATTATTCGGGATCTCGAATATCGAATACTTTCTAGTATTTGAGGTATTCAAGTATTTGCGGATACTATTCGCACATCTCTAAAATATATGTAAAGGTACAGATACGAGTAGGCAATCCATGCAACACTAAAGCACCCTTGCAAAGCAAATTTCGGGCTAAATGCCTGTGAGCAATTGCACCTGTTGCTGGTTTCCTATGGCATCAGTTATCTGGCGCCAGCTGGATAAGGTTAATGCCAGCCAGCCAATTGGAGAGTAATGATACCTCCTGCGATCAATACTGAATCTAGCACAGAGTGGTCACAATTACCCAAATGGTGAAAAACCTGATGTGGTAGAAAAAACTAACTACATTTTTGAATCAGTATGATCCCTATTTTATCAATTTAACCCTCCGTCAGTCACGTCACATTTTGGAACGCTATTTGCCACGTGGCATCTCACAGACACTATTTTGGAATGATTAAACAAAATGCATTTAAGTAGAAATAACTTTTTTAACTACAATAAATCATTCATTGAATACTCAATTTCATGAATGGACAATAAATTTATGCATATTATGTAATGATGGAGATCTATATTTGTATTAAAGGCTGAATGCAACATATTTTGATGTTTTTTACAGTTTTTCCTTCATCGAAATTATACCAAATCGATTACAATAGAAAATTTGTAGCAATAAGATGCATATCCAAAATTTAAAGGCTTACCTATATAGCTGTTAGTTTAAAGTATAGACGCATTTAAAAACTTTGAGATGAATATCACGAAGCAGTTACACTTTAATGTATTGCAACTCAAGTCATCGCGTGGTATCAACCAAACTCCAAAAAACAACAAAATATTAAAATTTATTCCCTAAATATGACAAAATATATGATCATATTGGTGACTATTTCAGGATCATAAAATAATAGACACAAGGAATAAGAGTTTCCATAACATTAAAATATGATGTGAGCAAAGATAATAAAATGGCCTGGCATCTGGCACGCATACCCAATGGAGGGTCAAATATACCGGGACTAGCAACAGTGATAACTTTATGGAGTCACCCCCAATGCTTTTTTCTTGGTGGAATTTTTGCACGATGCCTAATTACGGTAAATCAGCTTAACACGTTGCGTACAGATGGTGAGAATTCTCGTCATTTTTTTCCCGAACGTTCCAGACGGATGACGAAGATTCTCGTCACTTAGGCGCGTCAACCTAAACAATTTTAAAGCGTACAATAGGTATTCGTTAGTATGTTTTCAGTTGTTGTTCGTTATTCATAATGAATTGATGCATCATAACTTTTGATTGGGTAAAGTTATATTATAAACATTAGCTTTTTAACCATGTTTAAACCAAAGGCATTATGCCCTAATAGGCACATATTTCCAATCTCAACACCTCCACCAAGAATCGGCGTTCCTAGCAATTTAAATACCCCGATACGCAATGAGTTAAAAATTGGAAGTCAACCACAATAACTTAAAAATTGTTTTCTAGTGTTATCACTGTGAGTTATTGCAAACCACCAAGGTGCCTAGAAAAGAGGTGAATGAGAAATGATTACTGTATGTACCTCCCCCCCAAAACGATGACCTTAATCTGCCCCTGTCCCAATCTTATATCTTATCCACCTTATTTTAAAGTATTTAATGAATCTCATTTTTCCTTACCTGCATCCTACCCATAATACCACAGCTATCCATCCTGGAGGCCACATTAACTGTATTGCCCCAAATGTCATACTGTGGCTTTTGAGCACCCACCACTCCTGCTATCACTGCTCCATGGTTCAAACCTGCAAGTACGTAGTGATTGTAATACATATATAACTTGATTCGGGGGTTCCCAAGTAGCCATGAATATCGGCTAAATATTGGTCCAATATAGGCTTCAGATTGATGTATCGGCCCCTCATTGCCATCATTCTGCCAATGTTGGCCTGATATTGGCATCCTATATAGGACCGACATCATCTGCTGATGTTATGCTATGAGTCAAAAATCTAAGTGCCAATTAGAGCATGTTTTAAAATGCAATTCATTAAGTATGTAAACTATTAAACATTAGGTCAAGAATGTTTTTACTCACTTTGGACTTAACCATTTTTGTGGCTTGGCACATCTGCCCCTCATTGCCATCATTCTGCCAATGTTGGCCCGATATTGGCAGCCTATATAGGACCGACATCATCTGCTGATGTTATGTTATGAGTAAAAAATCTAAGTGCCAATAAGATCATGTTTTAAAATACAATTAATTAAGTATGTAAACTATTAAACATTAGGCCAAGAATTTTTTTTACTCACTTTGGACTTAACCATTTTTGTGGCCTAGTGAAAAATTGCTTATGAAACAGATATTGATGAAGCAGTAAAGTAACTTTTGTTTCGAAAACACTCTTTGAAATATGATTTTAAATTTTTTTAATCCATTGGAGCGATGGAATGTATTTGGTACTTCTCCCAGTGGTGAATATTACTCAAGCCATCAGTCCGCTTTTCCCATTCCTGAATGCCTATTTTCAAACTCCCACTCGTAGTTTAAAAGTATCGACCTACCGGCTACCATCGATTTAATCGTATATCGATTGCCATCGATAGAAAATGTCCACTATTTTGCTGTTTCCTGCCACCGCATGCCACAATTGCATCAACTTGCTTAATGACTATGAGTATTACCTTAGGATGCAAAGTTATAGTGCTTTAATGAGTGTTACTGTGATCCAAATCAAGTTGCAATCATGTGAATTGAGCTGCGAATCAATGGTTATCTGACAGTGCGGTGTTTTGTTTATATTCTGTGTACTTCTAGATCACTAGAAAGGGTTTCGACCGTTGAGATTCTTTTACTAGCTTCATCAGAACTGGGTGAGTAGATTTTTTTGTATTGAAATTCATACTAGGCAGCATTTATATCCATACTATTGTGAACCATTTTTACCTTGTGGACTTCTTGATCGTTTGTTGTCTGCGCAATTATCTTGTAGACTAGGGTTTCAACTTTAACAAGTAATCATATATTATCCTAGCGTTAAAACCAACAGCTTACTTAATATCAAATCATATATTTACTGTGAACGTGCGATTCCTCCTAGCTAGAATCTGTACAATAGAGATGCAGTAGTCCGTTGACAAAATTCCTGCCTTGAGGCACCGCGCTTTCGCAGAAAACATGTTATGCGAAAATAATAAGGTTTTTATTTTATCCCAATGACTGATTCCTACAGGAAATTTTAATAGGAAGGCTCATGGCGCATGAGGCATAGTTGTTGAGAATAATTAAATTTAAAAACTAAAGAATGCCAATAAGAATGCTCAGTAAAATTTTGAAATTTGGTAAACTTGAAGAAAAACCTGATGGCTGTAGTGTTTTTAAGATTCATTTGGTGTCAAACTCTTCGAGTTGCCATAATTCTAACGCAAAAAACGTCCGAAAATTGCATTAAGAAATTGGTCGGTAGAAAAAATTTTCTAATTGATGACCTGAATCACTTTAAAATGCAATGATCTGTCCCAGAGTTATTTAAGTTTAAGTCTGCAAGAGTTTGGCGTGGGCAAAACACATTCTAGAAATCCACTTGGTGGAAATGGTTCAAGATGGAATGAATATAAAATCTGGCTAATAGGAATTTTAATAATCTACTCATCTAGATGCTGCTAAAGCAAGTAAATAAGTTTGATACCCTCTCGAGGAATCTGGAAGGATTCCTTAAAAGGCAAATGGAAAGAGACGAACATCCTTTCTTCTCTTGTTTTATTCCAAGCAATCACAATTAAGTGTCAGCTGGTATAAAGTTATTGTCATCGAAGCTGTTTCTTAGCTCACGAAATGTAATTTTGCTGTTCCACTTTTAATGGAGCAACTAGGAAAGTGTTAAACACATCCACTGATATGGATATTCAGGCCTGCATAAGCAAGATTTTGGCTGGTGCTAAAGACAGAGGAGACAGACATGAAAGAAGACTGTCAAAAGCTGTGGTTCAGTAGTTTAGTTGTAGCAATAGAATGTTATTAAATATTACATTCACCTTAAAAGTGTTTTTCCATTCCTACTCCTTCATTATCATCATCAAATCAATCTCAGTCTCTGCCATGACTGCTATGTCATCGACTAATCGTAGCATACTGATTCTTTATTCCTGCATATTAACACCCAAGGCCTTCCCCTTGATTTCATTGATGGCCGTCTCGATGTAAACATTAAATATTGCGGGGGACAATGCATACCCTTTTATCAATCCTTTAGCTATTCTTGCTTCTGCACAGCTAGGTCCACATTTTATCATAACTATTTGTTTTTTATACAAGATATGCACAGGTCTAAGATCACTGTAGAGCACTCCAATACCATTCATTACAACAAATGCTATCATATTGATGTTTTTTACTGGTTTTGGACACGTCTTCTTCAATTCTCATTTGTCATTCTAAATATAGGTCCAGCATTTGCTGAAGAAAGCAGATCAATCAATATTGGGTGAGCTTCAGTGAAGTAGGTAAATATAGGCTGCCAATATCGGCAATAAGACTGAAAACGTTATAATATGGCCATTGGCCCTATATTGGCCGTCAATATTGGTCTGGCAATGGCTGAAGAAAGCGGAGCAATATCGGTCCAATATTGGGTGAATGCCGGTACAGTGGGTAAATATAGTCTGCCATTATTGGGCCAATATGGGCTGCCAATATCGGCTAAAAAACGCAAAATGTTACATTTGGATATTGGCCCTATATTGGCAGACAATATAGGGCCGACATAAGAACACTGGCAGATGATATTGGTCCGACATAAGCCCGATATTGGGTGGCTACTTGGGTTGTTGCAATCATGGCAGATATAAGACCTTCACTATCCCCTCTCCAGTGGTGGCGACAGGGGTGGGCCAAGGTGGGCCCAGGCCGACCCAAATTTTTTTCAGCCCAACCTTGGGCCCACCCAAATAAGACAGACAAGTTTTTTTCAGAATTGAAGTTCAAAGTCAAACATTATTTTGTAAAATTAAAATGTATAAATTGTATAATGTATGCAAGGGGGGATCCAAAAATAACCGGATGGAAATCTCTGTGCACATAACTCTTATATTTTGGGCCCAACCTCGGGCCCACACAAATAAGACAGACAAGTTTCAGAATCAATGTTCAAAGTTAAACATTATTTTGTAAAATTAAAATGCATAAATTTTATAGTGTATACGAGGGGGGATCCAAAGATAACCGTAAGGAAATCTCTGTGCACGTAACTCTTATATTTTGGGCTCCTACCACTGGATGGGTGTTATTTCATCATTTCTGAGTCAGTATGCAAAATGGCATGGTGAGTATGCAAAATGGCATGGTTGTAGCGAGCCCCTGTGACTGTTAATTTTCGTAGCATTTTTTCACCTCATCAATTTTTGAAATGGCTGATATTCGAGAACCGTGTGCAGTGTTGAAAATTGTTCTCTGCTCGGTAAAATTTAGTTGAACACAGTTAATATTGTGTCTACAGTATGTAAAGAACACGCCTTAAAAAAACTGAAGTGCACTAGTGGTATTTGGAATTCAAACGCGGCAACATGTCGATCGAAGACTTTCAACGCCCGGGCCGTCCTTCCAGGTCCAGAACTGATGGAAATGTGGAAAAAAATAATTACCCTTGTGTACGAGGACAAGCAAACTATTGACGGAATTGCTGAACAATCTGGTCATTCGTGGAGTTCATTATAACCAATTTCAGCTGAAGATTAGCAATTGAGTCAAATCGCAGCAAAATTCATCCCACGCTTGTTGCCTCTGGATCAAAAAGGCACGTATTGCTGATTGCCGCAACTTTTTTTTTGGTAAAAAATTGCATGATACTGCTTCCTCACCCACCCTACTCACCAGATCTCACACCTTTTGAGTTCCTTTTGTTAAACCCGATGAAAATGGTGATGAAAGGGAAATGTTATGGTCATATTACAGAGGTGAAAAGAAAATCGAAGGCGGCACTGCAAGGCATTCATGGAAACAATGAGTACCAAAGGTGTTTCACATAGTGGAGTAAACGTTTTAGCCAATGTATCATTGTAAATGGAGAGCACTTCGAAGGTGACTAATGTTTGTAAGACAAAAAATTAAATTTTGAATTTTTTAAAAATTATGTCTGGATATTTTTGGGTCCCCCCTCGTACAATTGTAGGCATGCAGAAAACCACAGTTAATTTGCTAAACAATTCTATACTGTCCATATTAACTCCGTGATACAAAACGACTATGTTCACTCGAATTGGATTTTATGATGTAAATCCACGTTAACTTGAGGTTATGCCCACCCATGTGACACATGCTAGAGGCACTGCTACCCCTCTCAAATCTTTCTTTGATGACCCTGGCTACTAGGTGATGGCCATTTTCAAATACCTCTGATCTATAATTTGTTCCTGTTTTGTGAGAAAATAATTTGAAAAGAGCACAAAAAGAACAGCGGAACATAAAAAGAAAGCAATGCAAAATTGTAGTTTCATTTGTATTCTTACTGTCACAGAGCATATTAAAAGCCCAATAATTGTGTATCTAGAGTGACAGAGACAGGATATAAAAAAACATATTTGGTGCATTATCTGTTACATTGGGTTACACTTGCAGCCAATAGCATAGGGGTATGGGGCGAAGAGTCTCTTCCATGTACTGTGGAGTGGGTAGCTATCCTCTCGATTGAAATTATGAGGATGTTTGGATATTTCAATCGCCTCTCGGATGATCCTCGGAAAATATCGGGATTCTATGGCGATAACTTTTGTTTCTTCCCAGTTGATGTCATGTCCACGTTCACTCAGAGTGTGCTCAGCCACAGCCAACAGATGGAATTGTTTATTTTTCACCGCTCTTCTATGTTCTTGAATGCGGCACTTCACGAACAAGGCGACCAATCAGGGCGAACCTACACCACTGGGCTGCCTATATAACGGCGGCCAAGACACGGCATAATCACTTCGACCTGAAGACGCCTGCTGGAATGCAGGAGAAACTGTTGTCACCAACGCAACCACGACGCTGTGAAACCCGGAATATGCAGCCTACATTACCAGCGCACCGCGGAAGCCTTCGCGCCAACAAATGACCAGATGTCAGATGTGGCCGACGTAAGGGAAGGGAAGTGACCACTGGGGTAGCAATTGTCTGATGTATTCAGGTCTGGACTGAGACCCAGCTTAGCCAGCCCTTAGCGCCACTCCTCGGCAATTAAGCCCGACCCTCCCACTCATTTATCACCATCCTCACTGCAGGCATCTGTTGCAAAGTGGTCATATTGTCAATGGTTTTTTCAATGATATATTTTGTTGCATACCACCACCTTTTGACCCTTATAGTGCCAGCCCATTTTTCCTGGTTTGCTGAAGAATGCTAGGCCTTTTGTTGCTGAATTTGTACGTTTGCTCTAAAAAAATTATATAAAGCCTAATATGCATTTTCTGAAACTAATTTTTTTTTCGTTGACTCTCAATACTTACGGGTATGTTAAAGCATGATAGATACAAAAAAAAGAGACAAAATCTATACGAAGTTCAAAAAATAAAAGGCATCAGTGCAAAATAAGCCCGTCCGATAGATCGGACCTTGGCACTCTTCGCATATACTACCTGGGCCGATGGATCGGCCCCCTGGCACCAAAAGGGTTAATACTTGTAAATGGATTCTTCGTTTGTTCTGTAGCAATTTTTAAACGAAATTTTAGCGAAAAATAACAGACTTGTGGACTTAGAGCCTTATTACAATGTATTTACTAACTTGGTTGTCATTAACACTAAAAATCCATTTAAAATTCCAAAATGCTTTAAAAAAATTTTAGTAGTTCTTTTAGAAGTGTAAATTGTTGAAAATCAAATACAATTTTTGAATAATCTTCTCGGGATACCGCGCGGGTAAGATTATAATAGAGCGCCGACGTTTCAGGTACCGACTCGCTACCCATTCTCATGGCTACTGACATAAATAATAAATGTTAAATCATATATATCAAATACAATGTTTGGTTGAAAAAAAATATTGGAAATGCAATAAGCTGACTGTGGATTCATGGTGTAATAGGGTTAGAAGGTGTAGTCTAGTGGCTGAGGTAAGGGATGGGTGCCCCAAATGATGATTGAGCAGGGTCCCAAATCTGAAGGACGAAAATGCCAGGGTGACTCCACCCCAAAAAAGAACTCCGTACAGAGAGGTTTAAAATATTCTCATACACGGAAAAATGGTATGCCTCTTCGTATTCGTCAATTATCAATGTACAGTAAAACTTCGATTTTACGCACTTTGATTTTACATCAAGTCTTGTTTTTACGCAGCGACACTCAAGTCCGGCCGGAAAGCATAGGGAATTCCAATGGTGAAACTTCGATTTTACATCTTTTCTTGATTTTACGCAGTTTTTTCGATTTTGCGCCGCATAACCCCAGCCCCAAAGAGGCCGCTAATCTTGATTTTACGCAGTTGTCTTTCGACTTGTTTTGAAAATCCCGACTAGAGCAATATGAAGTTAGGTTATTTATTCGTCTAAATGAGTTACAAAAATGAATACAAGAACGAATTTAAGTTTACAGGGGCTAGCTACGGTAATAAATTTACGTGAGTCACCCGCAATGCACAAATTGTGCGAAAACTCCACAGAGAAAAAAATCATTCGCCTTGACCGGGATGTTTCCTTCGCCCCAGCGAAATGTAACGGCGAAATTAGCCGTTAAAAATCCTCCCGTGCCAACATTTTGGCTTCCAAGGTGATCCAAAAAAGATAGTCGTACTTCTAGTATGGACGTAAGTCGATGGTGATTCAACAAGATGGTAAAAGCATACGTCTCATTCCGCGGGCTAAACCCACATCTGCGGGACGAATGGAGGCGAGGGAAAGTTGATTGCGCGGCGCGCTTATTAGAGTTGATTCAACTTGTATCTCATTTTCAGTGGGTTTAAATTAAACAAGGTTGGAACTTCAATAGCTATTAGCTTAACTCCGCTAGGTGGCAAGCGTTTATTTTTAACGGAACGGGAGTTTATGCCCTCGGAGAATAACTCGCGTTGTCAATCATCATGTATTCATTGAAGTCAAACCTAAGACGTGATTAATAAGGCAGTCCCTTTAAACTCAGGAATGGCTTAGTACCATTAAATCGAAATACAAAAAGTGTCCGGTGTTGTTATCAGATATGGGGAAGCAAAATATTACGTTAAGATGAGTCACACGGCTTGTGAGCCGAAGGTCCCGGCGCTGAATTCGCGGAAGAATGCCGACAGAGAAGCTATACCCGGTAGATTCTATCTACTTATGCTAACTTTTCATGGGAAAATGGTTTTTTAATACGTAAAAATTATAAAGAAGGAAGATTGTTCCGGACTATTAATAATTTTTTTTATTCATCACTGGCGGCATGACGGTAGTTGCGCGGTTATTTAAATAGCTCACTTTAAAAAAGTGATCTAAACACCGGAAAAATCTGATTTTCCGAATATCCCGGGTCCTATGTGCTACGTATTATCTTTGGTGTGCTATTTGGAAGGAGGTAACCGAAAGCTGGAGTCATTAGCGCCATGAAGTAAGGGCTGGGGGGATAGGAACCCTGTATTGGCATTAGCCAGGTTGTAATGATAGGCCTTAAAGGGACGAGGGCTTAACGTCTCATCTGCTGGACAGAGTGGTGCACTGGAAGTGCCCTCCACATTACTCTCAAGTAGGGATAGGGCCATCTCTGATAAGTTTCTGCTACTGCCAGGACTTGAACCCAGGCCCACAGGGTGTAAAGCCTTTGTGATGTATTAGCAAAATTTTGCTCTCTGTTACTGGGGTTAATTTGGATGACTATCCTCAGATATCTCATTTCTTCAATCTCCAATCTTTGTTTGTCTGCAGGAGGTTAAACGGATTTCCTGAAAACTGCTTTTAATGAGAATATTTTCGAAAATTAGCTTCTCTGCGAGCATTTAGTATCACCATTGCGACATTTCTCCTTGGTAACAGATGTAATCTTAGCGCCAGAAATGCTAGCAATTCTGCCATGTTATTCAACCATGGGAAACATTGTTCAGGAATGCAACGTTGTTTTTCTCAAGGTAACACGTCATCTGTGGTGTTGCTTATGAGTAAATAAGATTATTATAATTATTATTAATTATAGGCTTCATTTTCTTGCCTCCAAATGAGTAATTGAATCCAGGAAACATATATCTGATACGACTGAAATTCATGCTCTTTTACCATTAAGCCACACATATGAGACTTTTTCTGGATCCGGTTCCGGCTCAAATCAGAACTACACAAAAGTGTTCTAAAAATTTCTAAAAAGGGTTCTAAAAATGATGAGCAAGAGTTATCCTGAAAACTATACTTCTCCTCAATACCAACTCTTGATTTAACACATTCAGTGCGGATGACATATATATATGTCATGAGGGCTTTTCCACTCAGGCGGATGACATAAATGTATGTCTTCGGGAGTACTTTTTTCCGCTGGTCACTAGGGTGCTCCGAGCGCGCCTAGCGTTACTTTTTCACCCTCCCGCAGTTCGGGAGTGACCTTACACCATTGCGGAAGTGTCCGTTTCTAGTTCTACGTGTTCCTTCATTTTTAGTGTTTTTTTGTTTACTCTACTGCTGTTTTTGGAACAATTTGGCAGGTTGAGATTTTTCTTTTCATTTCCTTCGTCTCTTTTTCATCATTCTTATCGTAAATATCATAATCATGTCTTACTTATGGATTATTTTTTTATTTGTTTTTTTACCTTCATTTTTAATTTATTCATATTTTATGTGCTATCACAAAAATTATGATTAGACTAACTTTTTTATTAAAGATATTTATCCCCGTTTCGTACTCACTACATTATAAAAAATGATCTTAGTACGGTGCTTCAGTTAATGATGTTATATTTGAATTTCTTTTGCTAGGAAAATTTTTATTAATGCAAATTACGTTTATCCTGGGTGATTTTTTTTGGGTCGTTTTCCTACTTTTACGGCATATTTCCCCATTCGTTTCCTCAGGTCAATTACCAATCCTCTATTCATTTCGATTTTATTTCATTTTCTGAGTTATTCATACGTTTTGGGTTAGTTGCAGATTTTCTTCCTTTTCATAAAAAAATAACATATTGACGGCGTATGCAACACTGCATTACATTATCTACAGTATTGGTCTGTATTTTTTTACTCGTTTATTTGTTTCCTTAGCTTTGTAAAGGAAATTGCGGAAAAGAATAGACTCAGAGATATTTTAAGCATTACGGCATTTAACCATTATTTATTCCCTTTAAGTAATATTTTTATCTTATTTTTTAATTTATTCATATCTTATGTGCAACCACAAAAATTATTATCAGACTTAGTTTTTGTTAATAACGTGTATTCCCGTCTCAAAACTTACCATTTTATTCCAAAATGTTTCCATGAGGTCCAAAAGGTCGTATTTTATTCTTTATTAATAATTTTAAAATAATTATTTCAAATTACGTTTTTTTACATAATTTGGGTTTTTTCCTAATTTTACGGCATATTGTCATTGCTATGCATCAATTACTTGTCCTCTGATCATTATGGTGTTTTCATTTAGTAGATCATTAATACATTCTAGTGTTAGGTACAGATACAGTCTTAATTTTCATAAAAACTAAGGTATTAATCACATATGCAACACTCCATTACACAAATTGTACTATTTTGCTGGATAATTTTTAAGGCTCAAGGTTGGAGTCCCTCCCTACCAGAGGCACTCCCAGAGATTATTTCAACTTGCCAATGATATTTTCATTGAAATAATCCTCTCATAGACAGAGAAAAATGCAGAAAGCATTTTCCTCTGAAATCCTTCACCAAGGGCCTTCACTAAGGGCATACTGGATTGGAAGCTGTTGGACAGGGAGAACTGGAAACTTGGCTGGGCCTTCTTCTCCACATGGGCGCAATTAGGGTTAACACGATTTCTAACGATTGGATGTCAGAATTAGTGTGAGTACCGATATTCGGGAGAAAATGTGCTGTGACAGGTTATTAGGAATGATGCAGGCTCTTCATTTCTCCGCTAACCGTGAAGGCATCCGAAGGACAGTGACTGCAATTTGCCCAGAATGTGAAGGTCAACCAGGGCTCTGTCTAAGTCCTTGCTTTCAAATATATCATAAAAATTTGTGAGAATTTTTATTGAATGTTTCAATTTTGCAATAACTCTGAGGTAATATAGATTAAAAAAATGTTTATCCCACAAATTTATATTTTTCTTGCCGTTCATTGTGTGTTCTACTTCTGACTTGAAAAAATTAAATCTACGGCCGTTGAAACAAAAAAAATACACGTAAAGACTAATTCCAAGATATTTCCGCCATTAACCTAAGGAATCAATGGTAGAAGAAGTATTATAAACGGAAATATGAAAAGTTCACTTCTTCATACAAGGAAAATTGCATGTGTGTAATGCGGGTTGCGTGAATTTTCAATTACTGGTGACGGGTGGCATACATGTATGTCATTAGGGTTTTTTACAAATTGCTTGAAATAGAAACAAAAAAAATTGCAAATTCTGTAGTATTACTTCCAAGACCACCGTTATGAAGGAAAATCACCCATCCGTCACTGGAGGTTTCGGTGAAAATATCATCCGCATTGAATATGTTAACACACTTTGATTTTACACAGTGCCCATATTTCGGTCCCTCCAACTGCGTAGAATCAAAGTTTTACTGTACAAATATATTATGGGCCTTCGCCTGAGCGTAGGCAATAAATTACTGTTACAGGTTGACTCTGAAGTTATTATTACATAGGTACTGATTGATAAGAGCTCATTCATGTAACAATTAGAAAGAGAAACATGCTTACCGACTCTAAGCTTAAATCTTTGGAAAGATTCCTTGTTTAATTGATCCAGGATGGTCATCAGAGCAATTGCAAAGTCAACCAAAACCACCACAATATGTTCTTGCCTGTTGACATCCTAGGGAAATGATATAATAAACCATATTTAGAAAGGGAAAATATTTTATCAACCCATACAGAGTACAAAAAAAAGTATTTAGCTTCACAAGAACCACATTATCCTAAATAATTTTTATTCCCTAATTGAAAAAAATTAACTAAATAATAATAAATATTAATATTAACCATTGGATTTTCAAGAGTATGGGACGATACTTGTTTTGGAAAACTGAAAATGAATTTTCTACAGCTATTGTTACAACCAACTATAGAGTTCAAAGGGTATATCAAAGGGAATTCTTCACCATAATCATCAATATTTGTAAATTATTTTGGATAAATATGAAATTCAATAAAAAATTTAAAAAAAGCCTTAAAATAATTACTAATTGCAGTTGCATCAATTTAAGTACATATTTTTTCCATATTTTACAACTTCTATTTTATTTTTTATGATTTATTTTTCACTGTGAAAGATTTAAGGCAACAGATATACATATTTTCCCTTATATTCAAAGACAGTTTTATAAAGTTTGGATGCCTTTAATCACAAAAGAGTAGCTCCATGATAAAATATTCACTTGACTTGACCAGGCCACAGTATTCTGTGGCATATGAGTCCAGCCAGAAGCCAGAATCAAACAGTTACTCTCAATACATGCCAAATTTGACCTCACTTACCTTTCCATCATCCTAATAGTCAGCAATGAAGAAAGGAGTAGGTATGAAATAAAGTAGTTACCCTCTCTGTGATGTAAAATTCGAACTGGTAGCAATTTCATAATGGCCCAATAAATTATTCACGGATCACTCAGAGAATAAAGTTAAGGGATTTTATAGTTATTCCTAAAGTAACACCAAATTGCCTGAAACAAAAACTATTTTCCTCTATTATAACTGAATTACGTAATATCACATCTTTCCAGGGGCGGTCTGGGGTGATAGGGGGCCCTTGGCTGGGGACTTATGATGGGGCCATCCTTACTGGGGGATTTAGAGTTCCTCGGAAAAATTTAGGAAATAGCAACCTTGGATATGAATTTTGACGCCATTCTAGATCTTGAAAAACAGATAAAAGTTAACAAAAAAATCCAATTTCGTAAGAAATAATATAATAAAACATGAGAATTTAATAATGTATTATGAGCCCTTTACCTATTATTTAAAGAATTTGTTCCTTGGAACTGCGTTGAAATCTAAAAAAACCTCAAAAATAACCTTTTTGAATACCCCATTCAAAAATGTTAGATTCTCTTTTATCTTCTGATATCTTTTTTTTTTATATAATCTTTTTACAGTGAGTATGCTGTAAATAAAGCAACTAATGTAAATTCAGAATTATATTATAACAATAAAACTTTGGTTGAAGTAATCTGAGTCTTTTTTTATTCCACCTTTCATATACGTTTCAAGATAGATGCGAGCATTGCAGGGGCCCCCTAGGCTCTGGTCCCTCAGCGATTGCCGACCAGCCAACCTCGCCAGACCACCCCTGCATCTTTCACAAGGAGAGTCTTAATGTTCATCCATACTTATTGGCCATTCTATGGCATTTAGATATGGTGATGCCCTTGGAGCGACTAATTTTGACTGAATTTGGCAAATTACCACCATTAGAACATGGCACTGCACAAGGGCATAGCTACTATGATGTTATGGGCGAGGGGGCATGACCCAGGGGGTCAAACCCCCACCCCCCCCCACTGGAGAAGATTTGAACATTTTATCTTTAGAAATCACATTTTATGCTATTTTGGCCCTTAAAATTACACAATTGATGGGTCATCGGGAAGCTGTTTTGCCAAAACATATTGGTGAAGTAGAGTAAATTTGTTTCATAAGTTAATATTTTTCCTGATAAAATTTATTGGTTTGGGAGGGGGGAGCTCGTGCCCCCCTCTGCCTATGCCAATGTCACTGCATGAAACAAGTGACTTTGTACGCAGTCATGTGCATGGGTGAGATTTTATATACACCAAGGATAAAGTTTACCATGAAAACATATTTGGCTAAGCTGAGATTCGAACCCAGATCTACCAATTTCCAGTCAGGCATTACCAGCCAGTTACACCATCAAGCCATCTTCTTAGAGCAAACTTAGGGATAGGTTTTACCAAACAAGGTGTTGACGTTACTATGGTCCACTCAGTACCACAAAAGACAGAGGTCATGCTTACTAAGCCACTATTGTAGAAAGAAACCTTATTTTGTCGCAGTTTGGAGATGACAAAATTCAAAACAATGCATGAAACAAGTTACTTTGTATGCATTAATGTGCATGGGTGCAAATTTAAATGCACCAAGGATGAAGTTTGCCACGAAAAAATAAGCTGATGTTGATGTTTGGTAAAACCCATCCCATATTACTCCCGGTAATAACATACTCAGATTACTCAATAAGGCCCACATTTATGTATGTAATAGAAAGCAGACAAGTGGAAATCCTATCCTGAGGATTTCAAGAAGGAAAGGAATACAATAATATTTAAATAAGATTTTTTGATTTTTTACTGCGAACAATGCATTTCGGCTCACTGAGCCATCATCTGGTACAAGACCAGATGATGGCTGAAACGCTTGAATGCAGTAAAAAGTCTTGTGGAAAAGTGCTACGACCTTTTTTTTTATTTATTTACATATGTCTAACTTCCACCAATTGAAGCCTGAATCTGTTGAACTTAATACAATAATATCTACCTTTTACAAAAGATAAAAATAAATTCAATATAGAGGTGCAAGTACCAAAGAGCAGGGGTGGCAATCGTAACTAAACGAAAATCAAAACCAGTAAAACTTCAATAGTTTCGTTCTTGGGAGTGAAATGTAGAAACAAAATGAAAAAAATAAAACCCAGGGAGCTAAACTAGAAACAAAATCAGAGTCAAAACTACTTCGGGTCAAAACTAAACAATAACTGTGGGACGAAACGAAATGTAGATAATGTTTCGCACCCGAGGGACCACGTACTTCACCTTTGAACAGTTTAGTTTCAACCTACACACCGAGTACAAAGTATGGTTGAATGAAGTAGAGGTTCACCCTTCTGCCTCTAGGTGTAAGGTGCACTTTTCTAAATATGGTCATTAAATTTCCCTACATATGGTCATTAAATGGGTTGAAATTATTCCCATTTTTCCCCTCCACTCAACTTCTGGGATTGAAACTTAACTATGAGCAGCAGGGTTTTGATTAACTTAGTTTCCTTTCCCAGGAGTTTCATCCTGGATAAAAGCCAAACTCCTAGGTGATTTTTATTTTAATGCCAAAATACTTTCAATGATTGAGACAATATAATCTAAAAGTGGAGTTGTGCAGTTTATTTTTTTATGAGTATCATGCTAACTCACATTTCCCTCTTCTTTGCCTGGCCTTAAGCCAGAGGCAAGCATGTATGTGCTTCCAATTGTTTTAATCTTCTCAATGCAGCTGAATTTTGGCTTCAGAAGGAGCTGTGGAAAGAAACAGAGCATCATGCATTATAATTTCACTGATGAAATCAATGGGATTATTTTCAATGAATAGGTATTGAGCACTATTAGTAGAACACTTCCCAAGCATTAATCAATATCCCAACAACATGCAGACAACATTGACCGCATTAACATATGACATCCGTGCAATATCCATCTTAATCCGATTAACGTTGTACAGATATCCATCAAATATCCAAAGGACCTGCCAAGCAATGTTGCAAGGACGTCCAACATTGGATATGTGGAGGATTTTCATTCCTGGAGAAAAAGATAACATACTGGCAAACCACAGTGTTGCCATGTTTCTGCGATGGGACAGTGCTCCTGGCAAGGTGCGTTTAAAATTCCACAATGCTAAAATAAACGTTACTAATTCTTAAAGAAGAGAAATTAATGAAAATCAAATGCAATATTTGGCTTAAAAAACCACTGGTAACGCAATAAGTTGACTGTGGATTCGTGCCTAGATAAGGTTTGAGGGTCTAGTCCAGTGGCCGGGGTGAGGGATGGGCACCCCATTGAGAAGGATCCCAAATCTGAGGGACGAAAATACCAGGATAACTCCAGCCCTAAAACAAGCTCTGCACAGAGAGGTTTCAAATATTCATATGCTACTTGTAGCACGGAAAACGTTTTCCAATGGAAGGCACCGGCAGGAAAGGGTTAACATTTTTTCTCTCATCAGATAAAATATTAATTAGTCAATTATTATTTCAAAAATATTAATATAACTGTAGTAAACATTCTGATTAAAGTGCCAAAAAAAAACAACAGAAATTTGGTAATAATTCAACAACTAAAATGAATTCATAAATTCTGAATGCCTTACCTTATCAAAGTCACAGATGATTTCATTAAGTAACCTCAAGCACTCCAGACCTTGCTTGTTGACGTCATTCTCGTCATAAAATTCCTTATAATTTGGTATGGATGCAAACATTACAGCTATGCAGTTATATCGTTCATGATATAATTCCTGTAGAAGATGGGGTTAGTTAAATTTAGAGTTAAAGTTTGAAACAAGCCAGGAATCATAAAAATGTAAAACCTCTTTACATCATAATGTAGGGGACCAAAATTTGGGCAAAATGATGTGTGGATGTTCACTATAGAGAGGTTTTAGTGATTAGCACCATTATTTCATATCCTTCGGAAATGAAAGGCACTTGCTGTCCTTTAAGCCATAGTATTTGTGTGTTTAAACAAAAATGCATGCATCAGTGAACATATATTTATTATTTAATAATAACAGAAAGTGAACGCTATGGCATGATTTTTACCATGATTCAAGAGAAAATGATGTGATCTTTCTCACTTCAACAGTCACTTAAAATTATTAGGATAGTTGGATACCTTTTTTCTTTTTTACTGTTATTTCTACTCTAATTCAGAACAAAATGGCCAAAACTAATGGTTAACATGAAAATTACAGCATATTAAAGGTGTGTAAGAAAAAAAATAAGTGTGAAACATTTATCACTGAAAATGTCATTCCATGTACGTAATCGTGGCTGCATTAATGGTCTCCAGTTGTCTCGGTACAATTTACGGAGGTAGTTTGGCCATCTCGGGGGTGTCTCCTTGGTATGATAAGTGGAGGTTTTATGAGATAAAGAGGTTCACTATGAAGAGGTTTGCCTATAAATTTACATGCAAATCTGACGGGACCGTAGGGGTGGTATGAAGTATGGAGCTTTACGATGTAAAGAGGTTCACTACGTAGAGGTTTTACTGTATTACCTACAACAAAAACCATTGGGTTTGAGTGATAGTATTGGTAATAGATAGAAATATTTGAGTGATAGTATTCAATTTGTATACTTTGGGAAGTTAGGAACAATTCCCAACTACATTATTTCACACACACATGGAACAAATTATATTCAGAAGGACATTTAGGCCCAGGAATTAACAGAGATTGTTGCAACAAATCCATGGAATGTAAAAATAGTCAGAGCTGATAATTACCTAATATTTCATTGGGTATACTAATGCTAATCATGCAATTGAGTGCCAATTGTGTGCCAATAGGATTTGTCAATTTTTGGCTCCCAAGTTGGAAGGATTTTTTATAACTTGTTGAACTGAAAGCATGAGGGGAACTGTAATGAGAAGTGGATGCTTATTAGGCACATCTTCTGCACGTGTAGGTATTGGAGGCTTTTGGGAGCAGCTGCATACAATGCTTTGTCAAGCAAACTTTTGCGGCCATTGCAGGATGCATCATCAGGCGATGAATAAAAATTGGAAAGGTGGATGTCATTTATGTACTTTTCATCTCTCCTCTCGCTACATTGGAGTGGTGGGAGTGGAGAGGGGTGACCCTGACATAAGAGGATCAGGGAGGGGAGCACAGGGGACTACAGCCTCCCCCCCCCCTTTGGGTTGAAACATACACTCGATAAAATCAAAATTTTTTGAGTTTATCACTCTGCAGAAAAATAATACTTGTTATATATTTATATTATTACATGTTTTAATATTTTCCAGTATATTTACCTACAATGAAGACTTGAGTTAAATAGCAAATTAAAACATGAACTACAAAAGAGTCCATATATCGGCCTGCCGCACTAAGAGGGTTAAAATTCCATTGCATTGATGAATGCCATTGGACGGACACAGGTACAAGATACATACAATGAGAGGTAATAACTCACATCCTTGACCTTCCCCCCAGCTAGGAAGTGATCGGCCACGTGAGCTGGCAGGATGTTCTCAAGCAGGATCTTGTTGATTCCGCGCATCACCTCCACCTCCTCCTGCTCAATCTTCAGCTTCGCCTTCCACAAAAAGTCTGTGCGTGACGTGAACTCAATCTGGCGGTCCAGGACGTGGAACAGGAGAGCCAAAATGGCCAGGGATAGCGACGTCTTCGCCTCAATCGGCAACTCTGGGAACCTGAAAAATGGGATGCATGCATTATGTGGATCTCCTGCACCACAAATCCAAACACTCTTCTTAACCTTCAGTCAATCGCATCACATCATGGGACTGTACTTGTCGCTTGGCGTCTAACAGATACCATTTTGGAATACCGTGGTTAAAAAAAATGCATGGACGTAGAAATAACCGGTTTAATTACAATAAATACTCATTGAATACTTAATCATGGGCTTACGCTGAATCAAAGCTAGGAAGGGCGGGGGCAACACTAGCTGTGGTCATTCAAGTTGTAACTTTTTTGCACAAAAAAGGTTAATGACACCAAAATTTTAAGGAAATTATGACAGTACTTATTAGTTTCTTACTTGCTTGAAAAAATGATGATTTTTCTTTTAGTCCCATGTCTTACACTAATATCATTTTTCTTCAAAAGGAAAATTTGTTCATAACTTTTGTTTTGAACTAGGTACCTAAATTTATTTTCGCTTCTACGGGGGGGGGGGGGGGGGGAGGGGGCAATGCTCTACCCCTTTGCTGGGTACTGTACTTCACTACTACATGAATGTGCAACAAATTTATGCATAATAATGATTGAGATATTTGTACCTATCAATAAAATACTGAATACTACTTAATTTGACGTTTCATACAGTTTTCATTTCATTGAAATTATATCAACATGTTTAATTTGGACGGTAAATGCAAATCCATGATGAAGGAGCACAAATGGTAATTTCCACACTTTTTAATTCCAAAACTCAACAACCGACCCATGTTTCAATGCATTGTGTCATTTTCAAGGTTTCGCGCACCTACAGTTATTAGCATGTAACGTATTGTAACTCAAGCTGTCCCGTGGCATCTACCAGACTCCATAAGCAACAATATATCATAATTTATTCCATAAATTTGACAAATATATGATCATATTGTTGGCTATTTCAGAATCATAAAATAATAAGATACAAAGAATATGAATTTCTTAACTATGAAAATACGTTGTGGGCATAGAAAAGAAAATGGCCTGGCATCTGGTAGACGCCAAGCAACCAACTTCAACTTGGTAGCCCAACCCAGGAACTTAAGCCTTAATCACATGATCAGTTTTTCCATTCCTTTGAAGGGACAGATCCAGCGATCACTATTATTATAGTATTGATTAAGGCTGGTTTCCATGGAGTAAGAAATAAGTGATCTGGGAGCCTCCCTTTCCTTCCAGCACTGCCTTCTTCAGTTCATTGTAAGGCCTACTTCCTTTCAATCTGTCTAAAAATCCTATTCTCTTCCTTCCCCTCCCTCATTTACCTAACATTCTACTACAATCTAACACTGTTTTAACATCCCCTCCCCACTAACTATCTTGCTCCATCCAAACCTTCTGTCTCCTCCGTATCTCATCCAAAAGTTAGCTATCCTCACCCGCCATGTCCAGTAGGCCGGCACTTATTTTTCAGAATTTCGAAAAGTTATGTTTTCCTGGTCTCAAAATGATCCAAATGAGGTTTATATTCACGTGTTAAAATTTGGTTACTTTTAAATAACGGCAACCCGTGCCCCAAGGGCCCTAAGTACTAAGGACCCTCAATTGATTTTTTTGTGGTCAAAAAAGTGCTATTTCTATGTAAAACGTAAAAGTAAAGTCCTTTAGGTCCAATTTTCTGTTGGTTTTGACCTATCTCTAAGCGTTTAGAAGATATCGTCCGTCGTAAAGCAATCCGCCCACCAGGGCGCCACCCCGCACCGCGGCACCGCTGAGGTACGGCCCGCACCACTTACTACAGACTTCCCCTCCACCCCCTCCCCTCCCTCGGCAAAGACTTTGCTCCTGACGACAAGATTTACGTGCTAGTGGTACAGTATTGAATAGTTTGCTCCTCTTGTGTCATGATTAATGTTGTTAAAGCCTATAATGTCAATTTTAACCCTTCAACACCGTCCTATGTACGAGTACCGGGTACCGACCCCTTAAACCTTGATTTTTTGCCGCCATACGGCCGCGAACCATTCCAGCAGGCTTTGTTCCATAGTGCTTTTTATGTACAAAATATTATAAGCATGTGATACAATTGTGTCTATGAATTATAAAGGAATGAAGGGAATGGGCAGGGCTTTCAGGGCCCGCACCACTTACTACAGATTTCCCCTCCACCCCCTCCCCTCCCTCGGCAAAAACTTTGCTCACACTGGTAAGATCTAGCCTCTGAAGAAATTTGCTTACCTTAGAAAGAATTTAATTGCCATAATAATACTTCCAATCCTTGAGATGAATTTATTTTCACTCTGTCCATGAATTTCGTTACATTAACCAAAATAAAATACATTTTCAATGTATTTCTAATTTTTCACTGACATCCCCTATTTGGCAATTAAAGTGCCTTTCCGCGCGTATGGGTTGTACTACGATGAAAAGTCACACTCAGTAATAAATTTGGAAAGCCCTCTTCCTTCAAAGTGACTGCCTAAAAATCTTGAATTAGTTTCACCCCTCTCGCTGCACTGTAATTTCCCACTTGATGACCCCGAATAATTTGCAAATCGTTCTTGGATGTTCATCCCATCCTCGTATGTGCGCATCAAATAATGGAGTGCATATTTATTTCCACCAATAACTTCATTTTGTTCTCCTCTTTATTTGCGTAAGAACGTTATTTCTTCAGCCCAAGCACAATTATCCGAGAGATTAACTGCACTTTCCTCCTCGTGCATCAAAAATTCAATGGTACTGCTCCTTGCATTTTCAAACAAATCATCAAGTTTTGTTACGAAATAATCTCTTATCTTCATCTCCACTATAGTTCGCGCTCTTTTTATGTCGTTGCACGTTCATCCATTCTTTGCGTCATTTTTCTAACTTTTCAATCACCTTATTTTCCATAATAACAGGAATTCTAGTTTTGCACCATGAATGAGACGTATTTCTCACGGTTTTTCTTGTACTAATTGTAAGTCTTATAAATTTCGAACCAATTAGGTGATAGGGAAAACACACAGTACTTCTCTCACTGTTGGTAAATTTGAGCCGAGTATTTCTTTACTTTCTTTTCCAAACAGTTCAATGCCTGGATTTAGTCTTGATTGATGCCTTTCCTTTTTGGTATATTCTTAAAATGAACGTCACGTTCATGATAAAGTATTTATTTCACCACTTTTCCCCTACATCCTAAAAAACTTAGCACTTCCTATCCTTTGCACACTATAGACAAAAACTATCTCTATCTCTCCACCGTGATCTACATCCGTGAACTGACTGCCTCGTTTCTTCTTCCTTGAATATTTCTATCTACTGTTGGAGCCCTGAAAGCCCTGCCCATTCCCTGCATTCCTTTATAATTCATAGACACAATTGTATCACATCCTTATAATATTTTGTACATAAAAAGCACTATGGAACAAAGCCTGCTGGAATGGTTCGCGGCCGTATGGCGGCAAAAAATCAAGGTTTAAGGGGTCGGTACCCGGTACTCGTACATAGGACGGTGTTGAAGGGTTAAAATTGACATTATAGGCTTTAACAACATTAATCATGACACAAGAGGAGCAAACTATTCAATACTGTACCACTAGCACGTAAATCTTGTCATCAGGAGCAAAGTCTTTGCCGAGGGAGGGGAGGGGGTGGAGGGGAAGTCTGTAGTAAGTGGTGCGGGCCGTACCTCAGCGGTGCCGCGGTGCGGGGTGGCGCCCTGGTGGGCGGATTGCTTTACGACGGACGATATCTTCTAAACGCTTAGAGATAGGTCAAAACCAACAGAAAATTGGATCTAAAGGACTTTACTTTTACGTTTTACATAGAAATAGCACTTTTTTGACCACAAAAAAATCAATTGAGGGTCCTTAGTACTTAGGGCCCTTGGGGCACGGGTTGCCGTTATTTAAAAGTAACCAAATTTTAACACGTGAATATAAACCTCATTTGGATCATTTTGAGACCAGGAAAACATAACTTTTCGAAATTCTGAAAAATAAGGGCCGGCCTAATGTCCAGCCCTTCGTCGTTCCTCCTTCTCTCCATTCACTTCAACTTCTCCATTCTTCTCCATAACCAAATCTCGAATGCCTCCAATCTTCTCTTGTCCTCCTTCCTAAGTGCCCATGTTTCGGCACTGTAGAGAGCTACACTCCAGATCAAACTCTTCTCAAACCTTTTCTTTAAACTCTTACATAACGATCCTCTCAGAAACTTGTCCATGAACGTCGCCTTTGCTAATGCAATTTGCTTCCTGATGTCTTTACTACTGCATCCGTTTTCCTCTAACGTGCTTCCAAAATAGTTGAACTGCTCTACCTGCTCAAGCTTCTCCCCACCAACTCTACTTGAGGCTTTTGCTGCACTGGATTGCATTTCTCTCCATTGACTTCGACGCAGCTAACCCGAAAAGCAATGTAGAGATAGACTCGGGCGTTGTGGGGGCCCCCTAAGCTCGGGGCCCTCGGCGATTGCCGACCTGGCCAGACTACTCCTGCTTCGATTGTCCATTGGTTGGGTCCAGGACTGGACCCATAACCAGGGCCGGATTTACCCGAAGTAACGCTATAGGCACCTCTCCATTGAGAGCCCCTCCTCACTTGAGCCCCCCCCTCCACGATTTTTATGATAATGCATTGCCACTTGCATAAGGTATGGTTCGGAAAAAAGGAATAAACAGATATATAGCTGACAGCAAAAGTTTATGCTTGAATTTTTACGCAGGGAAAGCAGAGAAAATTCAGTCAAAGAAAAACAGCTTGCAGTAAAACTACATGATACAGTTTAACTTTTATACAACTAAAGCACTTTATGAAAACCCTTTCCAAAAATAACGTTTACCCTTAGTTCATGAAACAAAAAAGAAGAATAACTTCAAAAATAAAAACATTACGTACTGCTGTGATCACTTTCGAACGTTATTATAATTGTGGACTGTATACTATTTAAATCAAAGTCGAGCCGGGCCAGTGGCATACCACTCACCGCTGCTGTTGTTCCCGTCGGGGGCGCGACATGGCTCCTTCTCCTGGGGTTGCTCATACGCTTGCGAAGTTCACTGGACGACTGCCTATTCATTCCCATTCTCGGAGTGACAAACCAAAAACAAAACCAAAACGAAAACCCGACAATTCGTGGTATCGCCAACAGGTGGCGAGGCTCGACTTTTTCTGGGAAATTCACAACCATACATGCTGTAACTTCATGAACTACCACCCTTGAAGGTGCCCCTAGGGACGTGCCTATTTTGCCTCACGGTAAATCCGACCCTGCCAATAACTTCGAAATACGGAGGTTTCTCCAAAATTTTGCTGTGTGGGGGTGAGTGGTATAGGGATTTTTACTGAATACGGAGAGGAAGACTTACCCATCGTCGTGGATGCTGTAGAAGCGAGTGAAGAGAGATCGTGCCGCAGGTAGGTGATGGAAGAGCAACAGATGTGCAGCCATCGAAGTGGCCATCACCAGCAGCTTGAGCAGGAAGCCGACGCGGAGGAAGACGGAGACAGTGGCCAGCGCCAACACAGAGCTGTACAGGTACGTCTGCAAGAACATATGTACGTGCTCTGTGTGACAGGATACGAAACAGACGGACAAAGAATGGACATCATAGGCATAGGATGTGAGTGAGTGTATTTTTTTCCGATTTTGGTATCTCACCAACTATGCTGATGGTCGCGGGTTCGAATCTCACCAATTTCATGTCGTAAATTCTATAATGGGTGTTAACTACAATTTATACATCTTTTACCTTAAAATTTTAAACTCTCCATGAACACCAAGTTATCGCCAATCGCAATGACATCTATATCGAGATTTTCTAAAAATTGTTTAAATAATAACAGCTCAAATAATGATTAAATGAAGAGATATCGTAAAAATAATGCCCAAATCAGATTTAGACGATCAAAATCAGCGAGAGACATCCACTTTTGTTGCTGTTTTAGCTAAAATTACGACGTTATTAATTTTGGCCAGCTCTTTTCGATTTGGGACCACTGTGTGGCGTAACTATGTGGGGGATAATGAGGGGATAGATCCCCCCACCTAAAGCCTCAGACAAATAAAAAAATAATTTAAAAGCATAGTCTAGTTTTGACACATAAAAACTGCATCTGCTTAAAGTTGAATTTTAAGCGCCAAAATGAGGTAAAATGTATTTCCAGTAGGGATGGACGGATCCAGGATTTTTATCGGATCCGGATTCAGATCAGATCCTTGATTTTCGGAGCCGGATCTTTCGGATCGGATATTTTCGGATCCAAATGCATTTTCAAATTCCTGTCGCTGAGATTCCCCCGATGATTGTTCAATGTCTTGGAAAGAGTCACATTATGCGCCAGTCGTATTTTGCCATTTTTATTTTCCACGGCTGAAATTCTCCTTCGTAACCTCTGCGAGAGCTTTCAAACAAAACAGTTCATGAGTAGGACAAGAATCGCATGCGACGGCGCATTCGAAGAGAGAATCGGAACACTTTCCATCCTTATGGAGAGTTGCATTCACTGAAGCTATTACTTAAAATTTCGGATCCAGATCCCATGGCTTCCGCGACTTTGGATCCGATGCATCCGATGAAGTGCAATATCCGAGGATATTAGGATCCGAAGTCTCCGATCCGACCATAATTTCCAGGCATGTTGTTTTTCAAAAATTTTCCCGGAACCCCTGTTGCCTGAGGTGGGGGGGGGGGGGGGGTCGCCACTTCGGGCTATCCCATTCTCCCCCAAAGCATATGCTTAGTTATACCACTGCTCTATGGAAACAAATGCTTCACAGTATGACTTTGTGAAACTGCTTCATTACTCAAAAAATTGCAAAGCCGGCATCATTATGCAAAAAATTGTTTTGCCGGCCTCGGTGGCGGTGGGGTAAAGTCCTCGCCTGCCAAACAGGAGGTCGCCAATTCGAATCCCTCCTGGATAAGTTACCCCTATCCAGGGCATGGTTAGTAGTGTACGTTAAACTGTTAAAATTTTAATAACCCCGATTTAAAAGGCCGTGTAGAGCTGTTTTCGGTGTTATGGAAATTTAATTGCGACAATATTTTCAAAACGAATAAAAACAAAAAAGCGAACAATGGCAGCGAAGATTTCCCGGGATTCACACGGGGTAAGATCCTTCATATTTTCTTCGAACGCTTAGATGTACAACTCGCCCATTGTCCTCAGGGATTTAGGAATCCAACATATTCCATTTGCGCCTTGGGTTTTTTATTTCAGGGTGTTTCAGGATAAATCCGCAATACTTCAGGAGGTGGTAGGGGAAATAATTTTAAGCATTTTTTGTCCATAAAAATGGGTTCGCAACTTCTTTGTTACTGAGCTACGGCAACGAAAGCATTTTTTATTGCACACTGTAGTTACTATGAAAACGAGTTTTCTTGAGTATCCAGACTTTTCGACGTTTTATTTAACACTAGATTTTTAAGGGCCTTAAGTAATTTAGAATGAACGAAAATGTGCGAATATAATTGTCTGAAACTATTTATATCAAAATGGGTGAAATTTTGCAAATGTATTGTTGATACTTGCTCAAAGCTTTTGTTTGACTAAGCTCAAAGAATAATTCGCTACCTACACTGCACAAACGCTCAACAATAGCCCACCGTATCAAAAGCGCTCATCTAGTAGCCCTAATAGTACTAGATGAGCGGATTTGATTCGGTGGGCGATTCTTGAGAGTTTGTGCAGTGGAGGTATCGAATAGTTTCATACAATTATAATTGCAGCTTTTTGTCCAGCCTTAATTATTCAATGTCCTTAAAAACCCAGAATATTAAATAAAACGTCAAAAAAGGCTGATTACCCAAGAAATACCGTTTTCATGGTAACTGCGAAGTGCATAAAAAAATGTTCGCATTGCTATAGCTCAGTAACTAAGGCGTTCGGATCCCATTTTTATGGGACAAAAATGCTTAACATTGTCTCCCCGAGTGGCGCAGTGAAGGGGGGTCTAGGGGGATAAAACCCCACCCAGAGCTCAGAGAATTTTTTAAGTTTAATCCTTTTTACTTAAGTGGATTGATATTACTCATAGAATAGTGTAAGGATGAATAAAATATCCCCCAGAAAGCCGCAAATCTCACTATTTTGAACCATATATCTTTAAAATTCCGCAATTTATTAATCTCGCACCTTCCACTTATCCTGGTGGGTATACTATACCCCCACACACCCCGGTGTTAGTTGCACCTAAACCCCCAACCTTAATTCCTAGCTGCGCCCCAGGTCTCCCCAACCACCTCCCCGCTCCAGCCAGTTCCCTGCTGGCACTGTGAAAGACGTCGAGCTGTCGAAAGGCCAAAATATTCCATCGCGCTTAAGGACATCACGCGAATATGGTTGCATGCACACACTACAGGTAAATATATTTTAAAGAATCAAAGAAAGAGCTTTGAGTCAAACTTTTGATCAGTTCTGTATCTCTATTTGGAGCGGAGTAATTCTCACGAGAAAAAGACCATCTTTTTGGGAAGTTAGCAATTTTTTACCTCCCAACTGCTTTCACATGCGTAACTGTAAAAACATTCAAACCAAGGCTACATATATCCCATGCTTTTTAGTGGAAACAGTTCCTCGACATTTGTAAAAATGGCCTCCTAGCGACCTAAATGGTAGCGTCCTGCAAACGGCACTTTCTGGCGAGGTATTCAATCCCCTTAAGTATTGCAGAATCCTCCTGAAGTATCCTGTCCTGAAGAATTTTTTAAGTTTAATCCATTTTGTATCTTTGCACACAATTTGCCATGGTAAAGAGGGGTTGCCCTCTCAGGGTCTCCTATTCCTTCTTCATCAGCCGCTCTTAATCATTAGACAGCGGGGAACGTTTTTAAAAGTTTTGTTTTTCTGGGATAGTTAAGCTGCATTAGCGATCCCTACAGTGAGGGAAAGTGCACTTGGGCTCTACCCAGGCCCGGGGTGGACCTTCTTAAGGGCGGTGGACGGCCAAGGCCAGGAGGCGCCAGCACTATGCAAGGGGAGGACTATCGGAGTGATCCAGAATGAATAGGGTAGTTTCCTTCATCAAAGAAAAGGAAAGGCATTGATTGCGATGCGTTACCCACCATTAGTGTATTCATAATATACAAATTATTTGGTCTTAGAAATGCCGGTTTAGACGAATGGCAATGGTCAATTTGAACCGTATTTGAAAAAGGCCAGATTGGCGCTTATGCGATGCCACTCCACGTGACGTCACAGGGACCTAGTTTCTATACGAGTAGATAGGAGTTTTACATCGTCTGAGATTACCAATGCATGCATGAGGCCCAGAGCTCAGGGAAACATGTCTTAATAATCACCTATTAAACTGGCTAAGGTCAGAAAGTTTATTTCGTTTGATAAGGTTAAATAATCTTTATTTAAGCCAAGCGCTACCAGCTAGCAGGGTACTCTGCTACTTGCTAGCACCCTTCGTCGTATCAGCGCTCAAATCTCACCCCAAGGTCACCTCACTTGCGGAAACGGGAACCAGAAATACGTCACAAGGAGTTTTCCCATCATTCCTACTTAGCCGTCGCGTTTTTGCGCGCTTGAAAATTTTCACTTTTCATTTAATCGCGAAAAATATATATCGTCATTTAAAAATTTAAAAGCGAGAAATACGTATTCCAGGAGTAATAATCTTTCGATTTAGGCAATAAAAAAATAATAGGAAACCACCCTATTTAACGAGGGTTGCCCAGAAAGTAATGCACCATTTTTTTTCTTTGACATTTATATATCGCACATTATGAAAATTGCACACAGGACAGAATGATGTTTCTACTGCACACCCAATATTTTCACGTAACCTCCGTCCAGTTTTATGGCCTTCCTCGAGCGCGAAACAAGAACGTGTATACCCTGATGGTAACAATCCTTGTTCTGGTCACGGAACCATTTCTTCACTAAGTTAATCACGCCCTTGTCGTCTTCAAACTGTCTTCCACGTATGGCATCCTGTAATTATACAAACAAGTGGAGGTCCGAGGGAGACAGATCAGGCCTGTAGGATGAATGGGGTAGTTCTGTCCAACCCTATTTTGCCTTTTCGTTCTGAAATCCTCTAACTTGTGAGGGGCCGAGGGTTATCGCGTTGAATCAAAACATCTTTTCGGTTGGTATGGCACCGAAGTCGCTGGGAGAGCGTCTTGAGGTTTGCTAATGTGCTGACATATGATTTCGAATTAATGGCTCCACCTTTTGGCACCAATGGCATGGTGATGGCAACTTTGGCTCACTAAAACATGCCTGGTGAGACTAGGGGCGCAGCCAGGAATTAAGGCTGGGGGGGTTTAAGTGCAATTAATACCGGGGTGTGTGGAGGCATGGAATACCCACCAGGATAAGCGGGAGGTGCAAGATTGGTAAATTTTGGAATTTTAATATAAATGGTTCAAAATGGTGAGTTTTTCGGTTTTCTGAGGGATATTTTGTTAATCCTTACACTAGTCCATTAGTAATATCAATCCAATTAAGTAAAATGGATTAAACTTAAAAATTACTCTGAGCTCTGGGGGGGGGTTGTATACCCCAAAACCCTCCCTCGCTGCGCCGCTGCGTGAGACAGCCGAAGATGGTCTCCCCGACCGACAAATCTTTTAGCACCGCCAAACCACCTTCTAATGCCCTCGTTTGCTGAGACCTGCGACTATGATTGGTACTGTTGACAGCAGACGCTCCATAGGATTTGCACAAGCATATGTGAATATTGCCCACAGTTTTTTTTTCTCCGCAGTGAGAAATTCAATGATGGCACGCTGCTTGTAAAGTACATCACTTACGGACATCATGTTGAAACGGCCCTGAAGCTAAGCTATCCGTCGAAAAAGTCAGAAATTTTACGTAGGCCCCCATGAAACTTTAGATATTGCATACGAGAAGTTTCAAATACGCAAAAATGTTGTCGGCTGAGAAAAAAAAATTGGTGCATTACTTCCTGGGCAACCCTCGTATTAATTTTAATTATTGTTTTGCCTACTCAAGACGACGTTAATTATGCTGTTAAACGAGACACCTTTGAAATCAAGCTAACTGCTCAATGTTGGTATTCCGACTGTAAAATCTGTGAGTTTCGGAACTTGAGGGCGCCAAAGGTTTCCAGGCTGGAGGGCGCACCGGGATACGACCCGGCGTCACAGCCGTCCACACGGGTAGGAAAAAGAAATTGGGTAACTGAAGAAGGTATTAAAACAATGGTCTAGCGTTTAAAAACGTTTTTCCCCAGTCAGCGTACAAAACATATAAAAACGCTCCTTCAGTCTAAGGGTTAACCGCAGCATGGAGATATGGAGGGCCTTACACGGCGTGAAACCCGAGAAATTTTCACTGCTAAAGCTTTTAAATATTTGGTATGTTTATTATTCTCACAAGGGAAGTCCCTCAAGTGTGACGACCAGATCTCGTTCAAGGTATGGTGCGGTATTTGGAGGAGGCGACCGACACAACGGCTGAGGTCATCTGCACCATGAGGATATGGGTAGGTAAGGAAGGGTGGAGAGAAACCCGGCATCGGGATTAACCTGCTGTTATCGAAAGGCGCCAAAGGGACCATGGCTTAACGTCCCATCCGACGGACGGAGTTTTGCGCTTGAAATGTCCTCCACACATCATTCAAGCAGGGATCAGGTAGTCTCTGAAAATTCTCTGCTGTTAGAGTGTGCAATTTCTCATGTGTGTTAAATTTCTCATATGTGTTATAACAAAAGAAATATGTTATTGGTATATAAGTTATTGTAGTAATAATATAAAAGTTGTTGATTGATTGAGTTATTGTATAGTGAACATGAATACTTCATAAGAAAATAAAAATAATAAGTATCACAAATATTACAATATCTACCACCGCCGGAATTTGACCCCGAGCCCACGGTGTGGGAGGCCAAAACTCAAGCCACCACACCAACCCCATCCCCGATCTAGTTCAAATTTTGCTAGTTGACAGGAAATGGATACCCATGAGTCATAGGTTTAGCTTCAGATGCCGACTCGCAATACTTTTCTTTTTATTTTATTTTTTTATTTTTAGCTACGGAAAGTACCAGTAAAACGCCTAAATGTATGCAACCCACATCACAACAATACCACGTCAAAGCTCTTCGTCATAGCAACGGAGCACAAGGGTATATTGTTGCTCTTCTGCAACGGGTACTGTAACGCCACCTTTGCTATTATCGCTCTCTAGTAGATTTCAGTGGAAATATCACTCGCGTAAACGAATTGGTTCCAACAACTAAACTTTTAAAATGCTCTTTTATTTGATATATATTTGTAACGCGACACAATCTCTCTCCTTTTTACAGTCAACAACCCACAACAACCAAAAAAAACCGTAGCAACAACTTTATCAATAAACATAAAATCAATAAACACAAATATGACGGCGTTACAGTACTCACAGGCACTCTCTCCACCTCGTCTAAACTTGGGCCGCCGATGACCGTCCTCACTTCAAGGGGCACACTAGAGGCGTTGTTAGGGGCGACGAGCGCATAAGCAGGGGCCGTCTCCAGCGGTGGTGGGGACGCCGGCACAGACCACGGAGGGTCGTCACCGGATAGGGTCAAGGCCTCCTCTTGCTCAGAACCCACGTCCACCTGGACGTAAAAAGATGATTTAGCGGTTATTTACTAACTCACGATATGTACCCTCAGTACATAACTTAATATAAATAAATAAGTATAATTTTTAAGTCTAAAACGTTCTTTTTTTATTATCAAAGAGCTTATAGTAAAAATAAATTGAAACATTACTTTATTCAAAAGTCATTGCGTAATACATCATTCATACATAATTATCAGTTTTAGAAAATGGCGAATCTAATTTTTGATGAAATACGAAATGAATATTAGCTGCTAGTTAGCTTCAAGGGAGTATTTCTAAAAATTATAAGCTATCCATATGCCAATTAAAACAGGAAATAATATCTACTATAGTGATATAATTAAATATTGAATAAAAGGCGATAATTTGGTTGACTAAGGCAGGTATATTTTGGCGAGGAATATTTGGCTCAGATTCAATAAATCACTGTAAGCCACGCTCTCTTCTAGTCAACACAAAGTCTTCTCCTGGTAGATGATGGTCTAACTGAGAAGAGAAAACCAGTTTAAGAGATTTTTCCCATTTGGATTAGCTTCCCAGGTAAAAAACAAAAGAAAACGTTTACTTCATTTTTACTTGCTAGTTGTGCAAATATTTCGTAAAAAATTACTTTGCTTTGTGTTATGCACGCACAGATCTCGTAAAATACTCGAAAAATTCACGGACACATGTCCTTATCTTAACTTAAACAGTTTACCCAACTATGATAATATGTGTTTAAGGTTAACGCCAGAAACATTTTGCGTAAATGCGATGGAAACCGTTATATGAAAATTAGGTTTATTCACAATGTACACTTGCCCAAACAATTTAACGAATGGAGGTGGAGAGTAAACAGAATGATTGCTCAAAGACCGAGAAATTAAAAGAACTGCCACTACTTGTGCGGTAGCTTGAATTTTTTTGTTGTGAAGCAAAGGAAAAGTTGCAAATTAGGAGTGTAAAAACGTGCTTTGCTTTGTGCGAAAGTCAAGTACACGGTAGCGTTGAACTGCTTCTACACTGCTTTGGAAACACGAGTTAGTTGCCCTTTAGTCCGGGGGCAAGTGTCACAAAAAGGGCTCCCTGGTGTTCCTTGATATTTAAGGCCTGGTTACACGATACATTAACACGTACGGGTTAATGTCTAAATGTATGAACGCGAGAATGAACGCCAAAATGCACCGTGTAACCACCCAACTTGTGCGAATGCATGCACAGAAAATAAAAAACGGTTCTAATTTGGTTCATGCATTCGTACATATTCCGTTCCGGTCCACCAAAATCATTTATGCAAACGTACATTAACTTGTACGTGTTAATGTACCGTGTAACCAGGCCTTTAGAAGATAGGATGCGCTTTCATTCCCTTGGTTTTGTACCTAGGAATGGGGTCGATGACGATGAGTGGCTATTTCGCTCAGAGAGCCTAATTAATGAAGGCAGCCAAAATGGCTGCCAAAATATTCAAATTTCTCTTTTTCGTAAGACGATTATAAAAATAATGCTCCACATTGGGTATTTCAGTTTTTAAAAATCCAACGCAACTTTTGAGAAACAAAATAATTCACTATTGTGGATATATTCATCATGGTATCATAGATTGCTGCCACCGTTGAGGGCATTATGAATTTCTCCTACTTCTAGTACTTCAAATTGTATGATTTTTGCTGTTTATAATGCAGAAATGAGGAATAAATGGCAGAAATCTAAAATAAGTAATATTTTTGATTTAATCAGATGTTTGAGGTGCTAAAAAAATACGAAAAGCAAATGAGATCTGGAGAAGCCCGCAGGATGACACTTGCCTCCGGAGAATTACTGCATAAAATGTGATGGAGGTCTTACCAGAGTGACAACCGCGCAGCAAGAGAAGAGGAAGGCGGTTACTAGAAACACTGCCAGGCGGAGCCACCTGTGCGCTCCCACAATTCCTCCGACCAGCTGTCCCTCCTCTTCCTCCCCCCTGCTTCTCCCGCCCTCAGCAGCATCCATGTCCCCCTGGTGGTGCGATGTGGAACTAGGCGCCAAGCGCAAGCAGACAAGGAGTCGGCGCAGGGCTGACTGCGTGGGCTGCGACGCCGAAGAGGCCGTCGGCTTAGCTTCGGTGCATCCGTCAAGCCAACAGAGGTAGAGGAAGACGATAAGGGCAGCCAGAGCGGAGCCGAACGTTCCACACAGGACCAGGGTCCTAAGAAAGAATGATGAAAACCTTATTCAAGGGGACTGCATAGAGGAGGCCCCATACACATGGAGGGCAGATTTCTGTTGCCACTTTAGTCGCATTTTAATCGGGTTTCAAAAATAAAAATAATAATAATTTAGTTTATTTTCCTGAGCACTGAGGCCCATGAGAAAATAAATGTAAAACTTTTACAGTTTCAGCAATTGGTACATAAATAGAAGAAAATAAATAAATAAATAGAATTTCATATAAATGCATCCTGTGCAAATCGCCAATAGCATGAAAACAATTCAGAAAAACAATATTTTCAACAAAAGAAAAAAATCACACTTTGATATAACAGACTAATTACAAGGCTCTAAGGTATTAATTCTTTATGACAGTACTGTCAAACAAACATTTTTTTCCAAAAAGAAACCAAAACATTAGGATAACACTGCGATTTAGCACAATTCTGAACTAAGTCAACCATTTATTCGCATGTAAATCGATAAAAATAACAACAACAATAACAATAATAATAAAACTTCAGCTAAACAAGAATATAAAATAGAGGAATTCACCTTGAAGTTAATGAAGCATTTTTCAGAAACCTATATGGACTATGTTTAAATTTATTGATGTTTGTAACGCTTCTTATTTGGGCTGGGAGAGAGTTCCATATTGGTGAGGCGGTTACTATGAACGATTTATTCATGCGAAGCACGGCGCGGTGATGACTGCAATTTGATCCACTTTTATCCATTATGTTGCAGTAAAATGTTTGTAAATGCGAGGAATAGCTTTGAAAAGTGATGAATTTGATCGACCACGTCATCATATGTAAGAGTTTCGGTAGATTCCCTAATTATGCCTAATTTCCCGGAAACTCGGATCACTTTGTCCGTCAGCGACACGAGTGGCGACTTTTGTAAACTCATTTAAATGCGCGGTGGGTGACAACACATTTAGAGGCCGAATTGAGGATCCTATTTTGAAATATTCGTGATCTTACTTATCAGTGAGGTTCGTGGATGATCAGGCGTAGATTAGCCAGTGAGTGAGGGAACTGCAGGCTCTAGTGGATGCGTTAGTCAAGCGTTCCTAAGAGTGTTGCATGAATACTAATCACAAGAAGACCAAAGTTACGCGGTTTTGCAAAGCATTGTGAGCTAAGAATGTGAGACTCAAGGTAGAAGTTTGTGGGGAAAAGCTTGAACAGGTCGAACAATTCAACTATTTGGTCTTCATATAAAAGGAAAACCGATGCAGCAGCAAGGACATTAGGAAGAGAATCGCGTTAGCAACGGAGGCGTTCATAAACAGGAAGGAGCATATGAAAGGATGGCTATGGAAGAGTTTAAAGAAAACGTTTGTGAAGAGTCTGATCTTGAGTGTAGCTCTTTACGGTGCGGAAACTTGGGCACTTAAAGGAGGAGGACGAGAGAATCCTGGAGGCGTCCGAGATGTGGGTGTCGAGAAGAATGGAGAAGTTGAAGTGGACGGAGAGAAGGAGGAACGACGAAGTGCTGGACATGGTGGGTGAGGATAGGCAACTTTAAGATGATATACGGAGGAGACAGAAGGTATGGATGGAGCGAGTTTTGAGCGGGGAGGGAATGTTGAAAATGGTGTTAGAGGGAAGAAAATTAGGTCAACGAGGGAGGGGAAGGAAGAGAAAAGGATTTTTAGAGAGATTGAAAGCGGCCTTTCTTGCCAGCCCATCTTGTGCAGCCTTTCACTGATCTTAAAAATTTAATTTCCGACGATTCTATCTGCCTAAATCCATTTTCTTTGGTACCCAACATTCTGATCCGTAGAGAATATTAGGGACTGCCATAACTTTATAAAATTTTATTTGTGTTTCTTTTCTCGTTTTATTTTTTAGAGTTCTTCCAATTGTGCCACATATTCTTTTGAAAGTATTGACTTTATTTTTAATATCTTTGTCCTTGTAATGAGTTATATCGCATCCTGAGTATTTGGAACGCCATACTTGCTCAAGGACTTGATCCTCAATAACGAATTCTATTCGTATCGGGTTGCTTCCTAAAAAATGCCATAGTCTTTATTTTAGAAATTCTCAGGTTGTATAGTTTACTCAACTGGTGCAGTCTGTGTACTGCCATCTGTAGTTTAACCCAAGTATGCCATTCGTATGTAATGTAATTGATTGAGTCTTTAAATGAATTTATCTTATTATTAAAATTAAAAAGAAGAACTTTGTGAGATCACATGAAGTGTAACGTTGAAACCATGGTCATAAATGTGTAAATAAATATTCATGTGAAAGCACAAAGTTATTCTATTTAATTTTAATAATGAATCGCTTTCACAAAGCTACAATCAAGCAATCTACGCCTCAAGCAATCAATTTTATTCTTATCACTAAAAACAGTCACCGTGTAAATTTCCTCTGAAATTTCGGCAGTACTCACGGTGGCGTGGTGAGCGCTTGGATGAAGGCCATGCATAGGAAGAGGCAGACGGCACACGAGACGTAGAAGCGGAACTGTGCGTCGCGCTGCTCTCGATACGACTTCTCTTGACTGCCGCGCCGGAACCACAGCGACACCGGGTTCAACTCCTCCGAGTTGAACCACTTCCTGAGGAGACAAATAACCAAGAAATACAGAAACTCTGCATCACAAGAACGGGATAAGTTCCGAAGACTTGGAAATAGGTCGGATTTTCCGTAAGTCGGAAATGACTCCTCGATATCCCCACTGCAAAAACGATCAACAATCGCCCACCGAGTCAAATCCGCTCATCTAATCGACCAACAATACGAATCCGCTCAGCTGGCAGTGTGCGGAGCATAACCGCTCATCTCCTATTCTCCAAGCTTGGAGGTGAGCGTTTATTCTACGGACACTGCCAGCTGAGCGGATTCGTATTGTTGGGCTACTAGGTGAGCGGATTTGATTCGGTGGGCGATTGTTGATCGTTTTTGCAGTGGAGGTATCGATCTGTATACAGTAGGGATGGACGGATCCAGGATTTTTATCGGATCCGGATTCGGATCAGATCCTTGATTTTCGGAGCCGGATCTTTCGGATCGGATATTTTCGGATCCAAATGCATTTTCAAATTCCTGTCGCTGAGATTCCCCCGATGATTGTTCAATCTCTTGGGAAGAGTCACATTATGCGCCAGTCGTATTTTGCCATTTTTATTTTCCACGGCTGAAATTCTCCTTCGTAACCTCTGCGAGAGCTTTCAAACAAAACCGGTCATGAGTAGGACAAGAATCGCATGCGACGGCGCATTCGAAGATAGAATTGGAACTCTTTCCACCCTTATTGCGCGTTGCATTCTCTGAAGCTATTATTCAAAATTTGGGATCCAGATCCGATGTCTTCTGCGACTTTGGATGCGATGTATCCGATGAAGGGCAATATCCATGGACATTTGGATCCGAGGTATCCGATCCGACCATCCCTAGTATACAGGCATTTAATCTGAAGTTTAACACAGTGAATTTATTTAGGGACGGCTATGTAAAGTCAAATAACGTTTTTTTGGAGCAATAAAATCAGAGTTAAGGATGTCTTCCAGTTGAGGTAACCTGCTAAACTAACCCAAATCCTGAACTACTTTTCATTACTTTAACTTTAAAATATTTGTAAGGCAACTTACGTTGGTTAGTGTCTTGGAGAATAGGTCTTTAAGAATTAAATTCAAAATTTTTGGCCAACGTTTTGACACATTTTTTTTTACGTACAAAGGGATTTTTTTGGAATGAACATGATTTGTTTACATCATTGTCATCGCAAAAACGCACTGATGAAGACATAAAAATACACCGAAATGTTGGAAAAAAATTTTGAAAATTATTTTTTAAAGCCCCACACACTAAAACAATAAACTACGTTAAAATTGAGGTCAATAGAAAGTAAAAAAACTCAATAAAGGTTACAACAGTATCATGTTCCGGTTAACGCTAACTAGACATCATAAAATTCTCCCCTAGTCTCATTTGCGTACTCTTTTATTCCGAACGACCAAGGTATAAGATCATAATGCCATTTTCAAGGTACATGATTCTTGGACGACAGCCTATACTGTATACAAGTGAGGCTAGAGTTTCGGGGACGGAGGTTAATGAATGTATGAGATGAGAAGAGGGGGAAGTGAATTTACTGCGGAGGATTTCGTAGGTACAGTAGGAATGAGGGAAGTGAACGCATTCCTTCCCCGAAACTCTACCCCTAACCCTAGCCCATTGAAATATATAAATAGGGTGTAATCCAAGAATCATCTATCTTGAAAACGGCATTATCAGCTGAAACCTTGGTCGGTCGCAGTAAAGGGTTGGACAAATAAGAATAAATGATTTCATTATGTTAAATGTTAACAATTTCCACAGAATAGGGTAGTTTCCTTCATCAAAGAAAACGCAACGCATTGATTGCGACTCGTTACCCACCATTAGTGTATTCATAATGTACAAATTATTTGGTTTTAGAAATCCCAGTTTAGACGAATGGCAATGGTCAATTTTAACCTCATTTGAAAAAGGCCAGATTGGCGCTCATGCTATGCCGCTCCACGTGACGTCATAGGGACCTAATTTCTATACGAATAGATAAGAGTTTTACATCGTCTGAGATTATCAATGCATGCATGAGGCCCAGAGTTCAGGGAAGCATCTCTTAATAATCACCAATCAAAGCTGCCTATGGTTGTGGAGTTTCCTGCGTTTGATAAGGTATTTATCACCCTTTTTTAAGCCAAGCGCTACCTGCTAGCAGGATACTCTGCTACCTGCTAGTAGCCTGCATTGCAGCGGCGCACCTATTCTCCCCTCAAGGTCACCTCACTCGCCGGCAGCGGGAACCAGAATGACGTCACAAGGGCTTTTCCCATCATTCATACTTAGCCGTCATGTTTTCGCGCGCTTCAAAATTTTCACATTTCATTTAATCGCGAAAAATAGATATAGTCATTTAAAAATCTGAAAGCGTGAAATGGGTACCCCAGGAGTAATAATATTTCGATGTAGGTAATAAAAAAATAATAGGAAACCACCCTTTTATGCCGGACAATTTATTTTTACAAAATATTAAAGACAAAATCAAGGAGAATAATGAAGAGAAGGGCCAATTACATTACACAGAAGTTTTCGGTAGATTATATGGTAGGTTTCGGTAGCTTTTAAATCCGTTTTCAAAAATGTCCACGGTGGTGAGAGCAAAATGATCCACTTTTTGCTATATTTTGCAGTATATTATTTGCGATTGCGAAGAATAGCATTAAAAGGTTGACTTTAGCTACCATGAAGTAAGACATCCAAGGCCCAAATTAAAGACAGTTAAAGTTAAGTGAAGGTACTAGATAGTACCACCAGGGCGGCGCTGTGCGTAGTGTACTTACTTGCATTCCAGGCAGGCATTCTTGCTGGGCAACAGGTTGGACTCAATCATGGCGATGCTCTGCGATGGAGGAAGAATGGGAAAAATTTTAACGTTTGGTGAAATAGATACGCAATAAAAATTAATATGAAATCAGAAACTACAAGATGCAATGAAATATCTGAAACACACTCTCTTAACAAAATAAATTCAATACAGATAACTATTAAAGAAACTACTTCACACACATCAAAGAACGTTGCAGTATAGTTTCCATTTTTTTGTAGATAGTTTATTGAAATAATTGTTTCTATGGCTGCATGTAAACTGTAAGGTAATTTGATCTATCAATGTTGACACATACATCCGTATTTTTTCGAAAAAATTGGGTAATTATAATTCATAACCAACCCTCATTTCAAAAAATTATTTTGTGCGTAAAAAATATAATTTAATATTCATTGTGTTGCAAGGGGATTTGTGGTCTCTGCTGATATCCTCCTAAGCCTATTACACTTATAACGCATCTAATTACAAAATAAATTTATAACGTATATAATTAAATCACTATTTTAGTACTTGTGATAGCTAGATTTTCTAAAGGGAATCGACCGAAATGAATACGCTCTTGTTGAGATGTTGTAATATGTTGTAATTTTTTCCAACCACATAGTGAACATTATAACTTAGACGACTTATCACTTTCACTGGAACGGCATTGTTTTACTTACAATTAGTGGCATCTGGCTTGTTTAACAAGTAAAATAAATATTAAAAATTTAATGGCATGTATAGTAACACCTCTTCAACAACTCTAATACCTTCTCTAACACCTCATATGTACCTGAAATTCTATTAAAAATATGTCTACTTTGAGAAAATACTATTCTGAAATTGTTATCTACAAGTCGCAAAAATATTTTGACAATGATCTAATGCAACAACTACGACTACAAAGATCTATTCGTATTTCAATAATTAATTGTTATAAGTTATTCGATAATATTATCATCTTATGATTGGAAATCGCTAGATCTTACGATAATTAGATGAATGTTATTGGATGATTTTAATTAGATCCTGGTATTTTAGTAATCAGTTGTTATCTTAATATGTGAGGGATAACGTTGGTAGCGCATGCAAGGTTATATTTGCTTTCGCTTAGAGACATGGATAATGTATTGTGACCTTAAAATATTAATTTTACAAACTTAAGTACCTTAAATATTTTCCTAGCTTAATCCTTGAGTGTTCGTAAGAGACTTCATTACACTTACTGATTATGGAGCCTCCAATAGATTTTATTGGCCATTTTTGGAACTAATCTCTATCTTTAACATTTATTTCTTAATATTACTCGAGATACTGTTCCGATTACGGTAAAAGTGTGAGAAAATTGCATTTTCATCCAATTATGAGCTATCCTAAAAATTTCAGCGCTCTTGCTAATCAGGAATAGGTCGAAATGTGAATTGCAAGATTTTCCCGGAAGGACAAAAACACAAGAACAAGGCAGTGAGTATAATAAAACGTGGTATAAATGAAGGACAGCCTATTGAATACTTCGTCATGATATTCATAGGTGGATTTAAGGAGGGGACAGAGGGACACAACCCCCCCCCCCAAGAGCATAAAGAATAGACAAGATTTTAATACGGCTACTATTACGTTCGTTTTGTTTTGTGTATTACGGAGCTTCAATAATTTAAGCCTTGACCCCAAGTAAAGGGGACAGATTTGCCGGTCATTGGTCATTCGCAAGTCAGCGCTCGAAAAAATCATCGTCCAAGTGAAAAAGGAGTCCGAAAACTGACTTCATTATTTATGTAACTTATTAATATTTTCATATTGTTAATACTATTCATTTTAAAATTTGGATAATATCATTTTGTACAATAACTGTTGTATTTTTTAAAAATTCCAAATATGAAAAGACCATTTGCCTGTCAGACCAGTGGCGTAACTAGGAATATGGTTTGGGGGGGATGGAATGGCTTGGGGTGGCGAACAACAACTTGGGGTGGTTCAAGCAACAACTAGGGGTGGTCCGGGTAAATTAAAAAAAATGACATGCCTGGAAATACATTTTACATCATTTTGACACTAAAAATTAAACTTTAAGCAGATATAGTTACTATATGCCAAAACTAGACAATAGTTTCAAATATTTTTTTCTTTCTCCGAGGCTTTGGGGGGGGGGGGATCTATATTACCTCAACCCCCCCATAGTTATACCACTGTGTCAGACCCTAGTACACCCCCTTAAGAAAATAAATCCTAGATCCGCCACTGATGGTATTTAGTTTTCAAGCAAGTAAAACATCGAGGAAAGTGACTAGTGGAGCCCGATGAATGCGTGCAATTAATACGAGCCCTTATAGGTCACCGCCCTCCCGGCAGATGGCACGATTGGCGCTTTAATCGAACCCTCGACTGATGATCCATCTCGCGTTTCCTCCTCGCTTTCGGGCAGTTCGAACGCCCAATATGCCGAGAGAACTCAAATTAATCCGTCGATCACTCGGCATCCGATACTGAGCGACCGATTCGACCTGTCGACCCCAAACCCCTCAGCGCTCGATCATCGTCAAATGGGGCGTCATTTGACTTTGATCGACCGGTGTGTGGCACTTGACACCGTGTCTGAACGAACACGACGCCAAAAATCACGTTTTATGTTGGAGATACATTTATTTATGTGCAATGTACATGCATCAATCACTTTGAAATAATACCTAGCGGTTACAAGGAGGAATTCCCCCCCCCCCCAAAGGGATCAATCATGCGTGGCAGTGAGTAGAATTGAGGTTTTCAGAGAATATCGGAGAAAGAATTCCAGGCGATGAAAACTTCTCGTTGATTCAGTGATTTCTGTCGGGAAGTTGCCTGGTATATTTTGATAGCCTTTAAATAACTACTAACAGATCGTGTTGCTGATGTGTCGAGTTTAGCAAAGCAGTGAGGATGAGGGACACGAAAAAATAGTTTGCAATGAGGGTTGGTAATGATTAATATGTACCAAATATATTAGAATTTAACGAATTGACTCGTCATCCCAGATGGCGATGTGCCACGTCAAATCTTAGGGCATACAGAATTGAATTTATATTGAATTATACAGTTTTTTACATCTCATTATGTTAAGTCGATCCTATGAAGTCGCGCCCGAGACAACAAATTTTACCAAATATTTTCGTAAAAACACGTTAAAATTGCTATGATATGATTGATGCCACGCAGGTTACGTAAAGATTCATTAATTTCAATTATTTTCCTCAAGATGGAAAATAGACTATCGCCTGCAGCTGGCCTCGGTGACAGCGGAGAAAAGTCAGCGCCAGCCGAGCCGAAGATCGTGGGTTCGAGTCCCGCCTGCTTTGGTTACCCCTACTCAGGGCATGGGTATTTGTGATCAGTGGCGCAGCGAGGGGAGGGTTTTGGGGGATAAACCCCCCCCCCCACCCAGAGCTCAGAGAAAGTTTTAAGTTTAATCCATTTTACTTAATGGATTAGTATTACTTGTAGAATAGTGTTTGGATTATTCAAATATCCCTCAGAAAGCCGTAAAACTCGCGAATTTTAACCATTATTCTTAATTTTTTTCTGGAGGAGGGCCCCCGCAACTCCTGCTTACCCTGGTGGGTATGCAATAACCCCACACCCGTAATTATTAGTTGCGCCTAAAACCCCCCCTAACCTTAATTCCTAGCTGCGCCCCTGTTTGTGATAGTCCATCGTTCTTGACTGCCAAAACCCCCAGATGTGGAGGCCTTTATTATGCTGTTTCCATGGAGATGAAGATAAATATAATAATCCTTTGAGGGCATAAACAAAGCCCTCAAAGGCTTGTGAAGGCGACGGATTCAAAGAACGCGTCGCTCTTGATGGATCGGTAGTGATTTATTATTTTAAAATTAAATATTTCCATTTTCATCTAAAGCTATCATCTTGAAATTCTCTGAGTTTAAGGAGGATACCCCAAGAAACATAGACCTGTATCTCACGCATAGGAATTTTACATCTGAGGGGGCGAGGACTTTTCTTTCATCGGTCCATTCGCCCGCTCTTCATTGAGCCTTCAGCTCGTTTCCCTTGATAGCTACGCTTGGAAAAGATTCGTGGTCGAGGCTTGAGGAAAGAATCCGTCCGCATGAGTCTCTCTTTAGAGAGCTCACACTCTATTGGCTTATTGAGGCTCCGCTTTAGTGAAGAAATCACTCAGAATGATGTCATGAAAATCGGAGTTCATGGAGGCGACTGGGGGAAAAACTCTTAGTTTCCAAACGATGATAGAATTCAGCAAGTGGGCTCTCCAATGTGAGTTCACGACGAAAATTTAAAGCAGTACGCCCAATGGCGCCGGCTAGGAGCGGCTACCACCATGGAGAATTGGAGATGATCAACTTTATAATGGAGTAGTAACTGCACACGCTTTTGTTATAATTTTTTTTAAATAGTAATACCTATCATAATTGGTGGATTTGGAAACTGATTAGTGCCACTTATATTAGGAGCACCAGATATAGCTTTCCCCCGATTAAATAAAATAAGATTTTGACTTTTACCTCCATCATCAACTTTACTTTTAGCAAGAAGTTTAATAGAAAGAGGAGCAGGAACTGGATGAACAGTGTACCCAGGTCGTGGAGACCGTACTCATGATGACTTCGTGTTACTCATTCTTATCATATTTGATCGCTCATGTCTCGATTCGTGGGTCACGAGGTTACATAAAATTAACAGCGATAACTTTCCCACTATGGCCAACGAGTCTGACAAGTTTCATGGAAATTCAAGGTGTCACACTTCGTTAGCGGTCCTGAATTGATAAAATACTCAGCGAATAAAGGAGCCCATCTGTTAAGCGTACTGACTAGACCAGATAAAGTCTCATTTATTTATTTCCACAGATAACACCATTTTACAAAATTCAACTGATTAAGAGAGTAACAAAACTAAGAACAAAATAAAATAAAATTAAGTATATAACAAGTAATTATTTAAAAAATGTGTACAAAATCAAATAACTCCAAGCAAATGTGAACCAGAGTCAACACGGAAGGAGACTAAGCTATTTTCGTACAAAAAACAAGGTACTCCACGGGATAATTTTTATTTTTATTTTAGATTTAGATTTCAATTATATTGTTTTTTCTTTATTTTATCTTTACTGCATATTACCTACTTATGTATCTAAAGTTCATGCGTAAGACTTTTTTGTTTATCATTAAATAAAAAACCAATTTATGAAGATAATCCCATCCACAGGCAATAGCCTCTGGGGTCACCGAAAGCTCCAAAAAAGGTTCATTTTCATCTATGGTATTTAAAAATATTTAAATAGTTTAAGGAGCAATAAATGCATCATTAGTATTATGTAACCGGAAGATGGAACCTAATATAGGACTCAATGGACATTTGCCGTAATATGTTTTTTTCTACACTAAAACTATAGAATCTTTTAAATCGAGTACATAAATAAGCACACGTAATTATGAAAGGAGGAACTCTAAAGGGAGTCACAAAACAAAAGTAAATTTAGTTTCCATGGTAATAACCATGTATCCCCCTTTACATTACATCACAAAGTCAATGGCAATGACTTTTGCATAAGAGTTCGAAGGAGAAAAAAACAGAACCTTCTTTGGGGCTCAAAATTTGGAACTCACGATACGTTCTTCCCGGAATAATTATAAAAAAGTCAAATATGCCTAGTTATGACAGCCAAATTACTACGTCATGACGTCGTTTTGAATCGTTGCGCTCGTGGTTCATTTAAGTCATTAAAAACGGATGTGCAACGAAGTGAGTTTCATGAGCATGTTTTCCTCATTATAACTCATCTTATATGCTGAGCCAATCAATGTGGATGATGCTACGTGCATGGCTTCATAACGAAGCTTGGAGAGCGTGCAGCGAGGGTTTAATGAGAATCTACGAAGGATAGTTGAATTTTTAACAGGAGAAAACTGTAAAAAAATGCGAGATATTAATAGGGTAACACAAATGCGCAAACGTAGTTCAATTTTGAAACTACACTTCAATACGTAGGTCATTAGTTAATCTTAATTTTAAATAAATAAAAAAAGTCTTAACAAAAACCCCCCTTTAAGCAGCGGAGAGGTTGATCAGCTTCATTAGAGGGATTGAAAAATTATTTTTTTTTCATAAATCAATCAAAGGAGAATTTCCCACTCCATTTTTTAAATCTGTATATACCACCTAATCTATGCACCAATTTCAAAGCCACCCGCCCTCTTAAAAAATCGCAGTCACTCACCACCACTCCACCCTCACCATGCATCCGTCCCAGATGTGAAACCAGCAAGATATTCTTTTCACCCCTGCCTCTTACCTCCCCAAACTTAAATGCCCCCATATATTTCCCTCTGCCACCTGTACTTCCACTCATATTATTTACCTCCTTCATTGCAACTTCTGCCCCGCTTTCTATGTAGACCAATGCACCACCCCCCCTCAACCTTAGAATAAATAATTGCCGCTCCTCCTGCTGTCCGTAATCCCCCCACACATCTCTCCCAGTCCCCACACTTTCTTTGTCTCACGACTCCCTCTTCAATGAATGCTTCAAAGTATCTGATATTGCCTCCCTCTCCCCACTGACTCCGCCCTCAATCTCCACACCCTCGAATTGACACAAATTTGGCATCTGCAAGCCAATAGCATTCCTGGCACGGGTTGACCGTCTCAATTTTCCCGTACTCCTCACCTTGAAAATGATACGCTGTTACGAATCCATAGAAGGACAATATCGCCATGTGGAAAAACCAAAGTTTTCATTGCTTCAACTCCAACAAATTCGATACCTCCACTGCATAAACGCTCAACAATCAACCACCGAATCAAATCCGTTCTCCTAGTACTATGAGGGTTATCTAGATGAGCGGATTTGAATCGGTGGGTGATTGTTGAGCGTTTATGCACTGGAGGTATCGAATTAAAAAAAAGAACTCGCGCTATTTTCTGAAACACACCTCGTATGTGCCTACTTTGAAGTACAAATACTCACCGTGAGGCCGATGTTCTTGGCTAGCGTGCTCTCCGTGATGTTGGCGAATGGCTTGTCCGCGCCCCAGCACTCCACATACTTGGTCGTCTTGCCCTGCACCCGACCGCGCCTCTCCTGGCTGCCCTTGCGACCATCCGCACCACCACCATCCCCTGCCGCGCTGCCGTCCGCTCCCGTATCCTGGCCCCTCTGCGGAAAATTAGAGGATATGAAAAAATAGAAAACAGGCTTTTATATCGCAAACCAGAAGAATAAGTACTTGGGAATGTTTGATTTGATGCAGTTAAGTAGCATCAGCAGAGCTGAAAACCCCACCGTTTTTAACACCTAAGTTTCTCATCAGTGTTTTAAAAGTACACTTAGGATTGGAAACCGCAGATCTTAAGCAGAAGACGGGACAACTTAGTTGGCCACATTGTGAGACATGATGGCCTGATGAAAACAATCGTAGGACAGGTGGAAGGGAAGAAGGGCAAGGGACGGCCCCGAATGAGTTACGTAGGATAGGTTATAAAGGATGTGAAAGAGAATAAATATGTCACTATGAAAAGGTAAGCGGATAGGAGAGAGAAATGGAGAGCTGCGTTAAACCATTCTTACTTAGGATTGTTGACTAATGTTGACTGGTATCGGCTATCCAGGATTAAAATTTCGCGACACAACTTTTCTCCACCCTGTATGCAGGGTTAACAATAAAGAATGGTGCTTTTTCAGTAATTCAAAGGAAGATAATAAGGATAGGGTGGCAGAGATATTTTAGAGGTTTCCCTATCCCAGCTTGAGTGACTTGGGGAGGGAACTTCAAGTACAGCAATCCGTCCGTTGGATAGGACGTTAATACATTGTCCCCTTGACGCCATTCGTTAGGAGTAGGATAATGTCAACGCCGGGTTTCTTTCTTGACGAGCGACTAAGCGCTCTACATTGCAATTTATTTATCAAGTAAATAAAACTGTTTGAGAAGACAAACTCGAAAAATAAAAAATAAACATAAACTGCAAGTAATTCTGCTATCATTTAAACCATGTTCAAAACTGCACCATTATTTTATGACGATCCTATATATCAACTATTTATCATTCTACATGTCAAATAAAGTTGGAGAGACTGACCATTTGGATTGAAAATTGATTTTCAATAAGATCGGACTTGATATAGTGGCTATCTTCTATAATATTTCTACTGTATAGATACCTTTTTCTCAACTTATACACAACCAAACTCTAAAAATGAGGTACCAAAATGCACAGAATTTATCAGAGAACATGCGACGGCATATCTTACTTCCTAAATATTGCTATTGTTTCCTAAAATTGGTTTTAAAATAATTTAAAAAAACAAAAAAAAAACAAAAAAAAAAACAAAAACCGGTAAATATTTCTGACGTTAACGGCGCATAAACTGATACATTTGTTAATTTGCAACAATATCTTGCATTCTTTAAATAACTTTTATCAAAATACGGCTGATTCCACTTTCAAGTCTCCTGTTGATACGTAAGTATGAGTCATCATGTGCGTTTAACAGAGGATAGTGTTATTACTTCCAATGTTGTGTTCAAAGAGGTCCTCTGACCTCAATTTGTACATGAACATTACAATTAAATTTGCACATTAAGACCCTGCCTTTTTTTCTACATTTTAAAATTAGAAACGCGCCTATCCCTCTGTGGACCTGCATCGAAAAGAGCGGGGGAATCCCGCTGGGAGCGGGCGCGTCACGCTCGTTTATTATTTATTTTCATAAATTCTTGGTACTATTACAAGGATAAAAATCGAATGCTTAGTCGTCACAGGCATAGTTAAGTAGAATTTCACTCTATCATAGAGCAGTGGTCTTCAAACTTTTTTAATGCAAAGGCAAAAATCGATTTCACGTCATCCAGAGGGCCGCAATATTCCATGTCATTTTACCGTCACTTCCGTCAAATTTGAAAATACGTATACTTTCAAAGTGTAATAATCTTTATTGATTGAAATGTTTAATAAATCAATGCAATTTTTGACGAGTGTATAGATATTTGATTCGCGATACAATACTTTCTTTAGCCTCCAGGAGCCGCAAGAAATTAGCCGGCGTGCGGCGGGTTGAAGACCTTTGCTTTTAGAGATACAAGACTTGCCTTCATCAGTGGCAGTTCACAGGAAATATGAGAAAGACTAAAAAGCAATATTTTAAAACAAGCTGTTAAAAATTGTGAAAATAATGTTACAAATCCCGTGCAAAATTTAAGTGGGACAAAGAGAGTTAGAAATAATTTGTCATCAGTGGTAGGGACGATTTTACGTCGAAAAAACCAATTAAATGCTTGAAATAAAACTTAATTTTTTTTGCTGAAGATTTTTGCAGCTCCTTTTCTATCTTTCTTGTATATTCCTCTCGGGAAATTATGCGTTGAAAACATATTTTTATCGCTCAACATTTCACTCCTCGTGGGAGAGTTCTCATTCTCTTGAAAATATCTATGAATGGATAGAAAAAAGCCGGTGGCCTATACTCCATCCAAAAGGGCTACTTACCGTGGGAGGGATGATCAGGTAAGTGTCGATCTTGTGGTCTCCCAGGTAACCCTCCCTCGATCCTCCGTTGCCTTCCTCCACTTCGAAGCGACCGTTGAGCTGCAGGAGGGTCGCCTTGGTGATGTGTACCCGACTGCAAAATACAAAATACGACAGCTTGTGAGTAGATGGATCAATGGGAATGCATAACGGAGGCCTTATCTCGTCTCGTTGAAGGTTGATTTTTGTACCACTTTGGGAGAACTTATATCGGTTTACAGATATGCCCGCATAGCGGCGATAAGTGTAGAGCGATCCATTATAATAGGGTAGTTTCCTTAATCAAAGAAAACGAAATGCATTGATTGCGATTCCTTACCCACCATTAGTGTATTCATAATATACAAATTATACAAATTATTTGGTTTTAGAAATCCCAGTTTAGACGAATGGCAACGGTCAATTTTAACCTCAATTGAAAAAAGGCCTGGTTGGCGCCCATGCGATGCCACTCCACGTGACGTCACAGGGACCTAGTTTCTATGCGAGTAGATAGGAGTTTTACATAGTCTGAGATTACCAATGAATGCATGAGGCACAGACTTCAGGGAAACATCTCTTAATAATCACCTATTAAAACTGCCTATGGTCGGAAAGTTTCCTTCGCTTGACAAGGTATTAATAACCCTTATTTAAGCCAAGCGCTACCTGCTAGCAGGGTACTCTGCTACCTGCTAGCAGCTAGCATCGCAGCGGCGCACAATATCCTCGCCACCAGGTCACCTCACACGGCGAAAGCGAAAAATAGATATCGTCATTTAAAAATCTGAAAGCGTGAAATGCGTACTCCAGGAGTAGTAATATTTCGATTTAGGCAATGAAAAAGTAACAGGAAACCACCCTATTATATACAAGTGGTTTGGAAGCCAAGGGGTACAAGTCATTTCTTTTTTCTATTCAGTATCATGTACAGATATTTCGTACAGAAAGCAAACGAGATGAATTAGATGTTTGATAAAGTGATTTTCCCTTGGAAGTCAGCACAGAACTGAGACTCACTCGTGTCCTTTGGCAACCGTTTTTGTGTATTTCTTTTAACAATTAACTTTACCTAACTCTGTCGAGAAAAAATCACTTGTACCCCTTGGCTTTTCACGTCCTCATATCAAAAGCACGAATATTACAAAATAATGATCCTCAAGTCGGCCTCTAAATGTGTTGTCACCCACCTCGCATTTAAATGGGTTTACAAAAGTCGCCACTCGCGTCGCTGACGGAGAAAGTGATCCCAGTATCACGGGAAAATCAGGTTTAATTAGGAATGTTACCCAAAATTTATATACATGATGATGTTATTTATCTAATCCATATATTTTCAATGCTATTCCTCAAAATTTGAAACATTATATCGCAGACTATTGGAAAAAATTGCATATCGCATTCATCAGTCATCACCGCGCCGCGGAGATTTATTTAAGCCGATTAAAATGCGACCGAAGTGGCAACAGAAATATGCCTTCTATGAGATGGAATTGGGCCCGTCTATGCAGTCCCCTTCGTGGAGACGAAAAATGAGGCCTAAGAAATAAAAATCGTTGCACAAACTGCAGTTTAATGTGAAAATGTGGAGAAGAATTTGAAATGAGGCTATAGGACTGAAAATTCGTGTACATAGCGTATTTTAATGTGGAGACGAAAACATTCGAAATGATTTTTTGGAAGTGAAAGTTTTGTATACGGCGCAGTTTTGATGTGGAGGGGAAAAATTCAAAACGAGGTGAAAAAAATATAATATCCTTTTACGGAGCACAGTTTTAAGGTTGTAACGCATGATGCGAAATGATAATTATAAAATGAAAACGCTCGTAACAAGCGCAGTTTAAGTGTGGAGACGAAAATATTCGAAATGAAGATTCAAAAATAAAAACCTTGCAGAGCGCAGTGTTAATGTGAGATAAAAAAAATTCAAATGAGGTTAAGGAAATAAAAATCGTTGTATATAGTTAATTTTTTATATGTACACAAAAATAAATATGAAATTAGGTTATAGAAATGAAAATCCTTGTGCAGAGCGAAAACTTTTAATGTGGATCCGCAAAAATGCGAAAAAGGACGATTAAGAAATAAAAATCCGCAGATGAAATTGGAGACGAAAAATTTAGTAATGTGGTTGCAGGAACGGAAATGCATGTAGACAGTGTAGTTTAATAGTTACAAAGGCTTAATCCACTCATTAGTTTATTTTTGAAGCCGGTCGAAGTGAGCCCTCGGACGGAGAGACACGGATTACAAATGGAATTTCAATATGGACGCATAATGTTTCTAGATAATTAGCAAATTTTACACAAATAATCAGGAAATGGCATTGTGTAGATTATTCTAACCACCACTAAACCACCCTATTTTTGGGAGGTCTCACACCCACCATCTCAGATTTTAATTATTTTTTCCCTGTTGTTAGTTTCAACCTTAGTTAAGAAAAATCCAAAATATTAAAGACCCATTACAAGTATTTTCCAAGATATGAGTGCTTGAAGTCAATAAGGGAAAAAGAAAAATTCTGCCCACCTGTCAAATTATATTCAAAACTACCATATTTGTGCCCCTGTAAAACCTAAACCATATGATCAAAGCTAGTAAAAATCTTAGACTCTATAAACATGCTGCTATATTTTTCAAAGATGCTATCAAAATGATTTTTACTTCAGAACTTTTTTTTCTATAAATGTTCAAAAATTGCACTTTTGTCAAATTTTGACAAAAAAAGACATTTTCAGACACATCTAAAAACGCATATATGATACAAAAGCCATAAAAGCCACTCTCGTCGTTGACGAGCAATTAGATCCCAATTAGATCCTACGTAAAAATATGCTTGTCCAGACGATCCATCCTTTCAATCAAAGTCACTCAAAGAAATTGAACAATATTAAATTCTGATCTCGTTACCACACAGTGTAGCTAAATCGCTACGGATCTTTCTCGATAAATTAGTTTATGTACCACCAAAATACTTCAATGGAATTCTAAGGACGACGAACAACGTACCTAAATATCTTCACCAAGCAAAAGGTTTTGGAGGATAAAACCCCCTCCCAGAGCTCAGAGAAATATTTAAGTTTAATCCATTTTACTTAATTGGATTAGGATTACTTATAGAATAGTGTTAGGATTAATCAAATATCCCTCAGAAAGCCGTAAAACTCGTTCTTTTGAATTATTAATCTTAAAAGTTTTCTGGATGAGGGCCCATGCAAATCCCGCTTACCCTGGCGGGTAAGCAATACTCCCATACCCCTAAGTATTAGTTGCACCTAAAACTCCCCCCACCCTAGGCTGCATTCTTAGCTGCGCCCCTGGATCCTCCTGCGATGTAGACTAGATAGATGTAACTCAAGGCTTGTGCCCCAACAAGAGAAAAGCCAGAGAATGAAAGGGAAAGTAAGACGCAGGGATACTGGTCAATAACTGTGGGACGCCCCAAAATTCCTCTTTACGGTAACCCATTCTTATCTCCGTCCATTAAAGAAGGAGCAGTCGCCCTCCACGGATGGAGAGTTTGGATTTAATGTAAGGAGCCAAGGAGCAATAGGTAGAGGAAGGAAGAAAAACATCCGAAGGTGCTCTCCTGCGCACTCATAAGAACGAAATCGCCGTCGTAATGGGAGGCCATTTCCCCCAACCCGTGCTGCCCTCCTGCGGTGGCGCTCAGAGTCAATCTCGGTGATTGGAAGCGGGGGCAAGGTGCCCTCGTGAGAGACGAAGAGGCCGTAAAGGGAACAAGGAGAACACTTTAGTTCGTAATTTATTCCACAGGTGGCCCACTAAAACATTGGATTCCTCCCGTAATTTTGGATTAACGTAGGAGTATTATGATAGAAGCAGCGGACGGCATCACTGATTCCATCTCTCATCTCATAGTCATAAAATCCTGAGATTGGGTACTACAGCCCTCAAGATCTTTTGTTTAATAAGCCTAATTTACTTGAATATTTAATCGGGTTTATTCTGTTCTCAACACGGATACAAAATATCTTGAGTACTTTTGATGCAAAGAAATACCTTAGTGGTAACGCATCAAATTTGTATTTATTACAGGTGTTGAGTGCTCAGAATACGGTTGTCTAAATATTTGTTATTTTTTTGAAAGACTTCTCCTTTACATGAGTCCGCTTGTACGAAAATTCTGAAATTGTAATTCTGTATTCTGGAAATATTGTCACCTGGAAAGCATATCTAGTGGTATCATTGATTCTATCTCTCATCTCATAGTTATTGGTCTCCTTCAGGCCTAATTTCTTCCTTTTATAAGCCTAATTTACTTGAACATTGAATGGCCATTGTTCTGCTTCAACACGGGCATAAAATATCTTCAGCAATTTAAATGAAAATAAATACCTTACAAGTAAAACATCAAGTTTTTACTTAATGAAGGTGGCGAATGCTCAGAATTTGGCTTTCTGAATAACTATTGACTTTTTTCGGGTAGTTCTCCTTCAGTTTGTTCCTCCATTTCATTTCTCACGCAATCACTTAACCACATGGCATGACCTATCTTCCACGTGGTTTTCTAGCGTAGAGAGCTCCATAGCAGCTCTCATTCTTCTCCTATTCTTTTTTTAACATCTACAACTATCTACGAAGAAATTGGAACTGCCTGATCCGAGTTCATATGCAGACCAGTGAAAAAGGAAGAAAACGGAAGGGCGTGCTCAAAATCTCAAATAATAAAATTAACTTGATATCGAGTGTAAAACGATCTCCTGTGACAAATCACGAACTTCTTCCAACGGAAGAGAAATCTAGCGGTCATCGTCGAGTTAATGACTTCGGTATTATAGGTACTATTTATAACTCGATGCTAAGTTTATTTTTTTAACTCGGCAATGACCGAAATAGGTCATTGATTTCCGTATGATACTATCATTATTACATAAATTGTTACAAGTCGACCATGAAGTCGGGTGGTAACGTAAAGCCAGGAAGTACATTAAGACAAAAATTTAAAATACAAAGTACCATCTTGGTTTACAGGTTACATCACACAAAAATATGCATAAACCAAAATGCAAAACAAAATACTAAGTGCAAAATAAATTTTAAAAACCCTCAAAATACCATTTTTTACACAATACATATCCCCATGTACATAGCACCAAACCAGGAAAAAACAATACATGACTACATTTATATTGCCCTCGACATCCATTTTTACACAATAATATACGAAGACCAAAGTAAAAAAAAACAAGAAACACCAATTTCAAAAAAATATACGTTTATGAAGCCCTCAAAATTCAATTTTATTTACCCTATTGATAAATATAGTGGCGTGAGTTGGGAAGGGCTAAACGTGTTCCTTTGTCGTAGAGTGGCCTTGGAAATTCGATGCTCATTTTTTTTAGTGGGCAATGATCAAAATATTTCGTAAATGATCACTTGATATCGTAGTTCTTTTTCCTATAGTGAATTCGATATCATGTTTACTTGGATTTTTGGTACGTTGGAAGAGGACCTAAAATATATGAGGCAACTCAAAGCCACGTGCAGTCATCGACTTCAGCAATAATCCCCTCTCCAGCCACAGATTTATTTCACTGGTATGGTATTTGGAGGAGGCGACCGACAGCTGAAGTCATTTGCGCCATGAGGAAAGGATCGGTAAGGAAGGGTGGACAGAAACCCGGCGTCGGGATTAGCCTGCTTTTAACGGAAAGCGCCAAGGGGACCACGGCTTAACGTCCCATCCGATGGACGGAGTGTTGCGCTTGAAATGTCCTCCACACGATATTCAAGCAGGGATCGGACAGTCTCTGAAAATTCTCTGCCACTGCCGGGATTTGAACCCGAGCCCACGGGATGGGAAGCCAACACTCTACCCACCACACCAACCCGATCCCCATTTATTTCACTGCCGCCGGATTCCCTTTCGATTGAATGTCGTACGGATCGATCAGCAACAATCCACGACGGACATCTCTTCATAACCCTTCCACCTTCCCATTTTCAAGATTGAATGAAGAACCCTGCTGCATGGTGAGCGCTGCAGACAGTGTAATGGGCCGATCAATCGAAATCATCGACGTTGATTTAAAGCTACGAGGGCCCTCCAGAAATTTAAAGACATTTTGGCATGGCAAGGTAATGGGCAGGACTGGCACCGAAATCTTTGCATCAGACTGTACCTACACTCCGTACGCAATCAGCCGTAGTAGATTTTGCATCGAGTCTCTTTGGAGTATTAATACGAGCGCTGAAATAGGGTGGTTTCCTATTATTTTTTTGTTGCCTACATCGAAGTATTATTACTCCTGGAGTACGTATTTCACGCCCTTAGATTTTTAAATGACAATATATATTTTTCGCGATTAAATGAAAAGTCAAAATTTTCAAGCGCGCGAAAACGCGACGGCTAAGTATGAATGCTGGGAAAAGACCGTGAGACGTCAATCTGGTTCCCACTGTCGCCGAGTGAAGTGACCTTGGGGCGAGAATATGTGCGCCGCTGAGATGCGCTTGGCTTAAAAAAGGATTATTAATACCTTATCAAACGCAGGAAACCTTCCGACCATAGGCAGTTTTAATTAGTGATTATTAAGAGAAGTTTCCCTGACCTCTGTGTCTCTTGCATGCATTGGTAATCTCAGACAATGTAAAACTCCTATCTACTCGTATAGAAACTAGGTCCCTGGTACGTCACGTGGAGTGGAATCGCGTGGAGTGTTTTAAATGTTCCTAGGTACATCAGAGGTCGCCATTTTTAATGTTGGCTTAATTTACTGTTTAATATTACGTCTAAAATACCAAATAACTAGCTAATACTAATCACCATTGCATGTCTATCTCACCTATGCTACGATAGCCACTCTTGGAGTGATCAATTTTTTGGTAAAAGACTTCGATATGCAACCAAAAATTTTGCTTTTCAGCGTTTAAAACTTCAAACTAGCGTCTTCTTTGTAAACATAATCCAAATGAACTCAAATTGACCTATGCTACTCTCTAGTGCTCCTTTCACGTAAATAGCTTACTTTAAAGTCCCTACGCCGCAGCACTTGCCGTTAGTTTCAAGTGTTCCTATAGATACACTATGCCCTAGGTACACCACCCTCCCCTATATTTTGATGCGAAAAAACTGTCTTCTGAAATCCAAGGAACCTGTCTCCCAAGTTTGAACCTCGTAATAATAATAATAAACGTCTTTATTGGGCGAGATTGGGACTAGAAAGTCCCATCCTCAATCTAACCCCTCGTCAAACATGAAATATATGCAGTTAAATACATTGTCAATTTTCTCATGAAATTACATGCAGAGAAATTACATAAAAAGATAGAGAAGTTCCATTTTCAATCAAGAAATAAAATTTAAAGTTAACAAAGTTACCATTGACCAAGTGTAAAAAGATATTAGTGAGCGTGGGAAAAACCTAAGGATATTGACTGTCGTCCTTATTGGAAAAAACCCACGGCAGGAAAACACCCACACAAGAAGGGGGGCGTGAAAAATCTGCGAAAAACTACTGAGAGAGCTAATGTAAATCTGGGTATCTACAAAAACAATAAATTACATGGAAAATGTCACCCAGTACCTTTAAAAAAAAAAAAAAAAATGAGACGAAGCCGGAGGAGATAAGTGATGAATCTTTCCTACTGTTCCCATGATGTTACATGTCTCGTTGTTGTACTCGAAGAAGTTTTACGTGTAGTGCCTTTTTGAAGGAGGCGAGTGATGATGATTTACGTAGCGTTAGGTCAATGTTCTTCCATTCGCGGCATGCAATGTTGGCTGAATTTGCTGTTTAATATTAAAAATGTGTAAATTACCAAATAAGTAGCTAACACTAATCACCATTATATGTCGATTTCACTAATGATGCGATAGCTAACCTTGGAGCGATCAATATTTTGTAAAAGTCTTCGATATGCAACCAAACATTTTTACTTTTCAGCGTCAAAAACTTCAAACTAGCGTCTTATTCGTAAACATAATCCAAATGAAATCAAATTGACCAGTGCTACCTTTCTCTAACCTTTTTCTACCTTTCGTACGAGGTATAGGAGCTGAGAATAAAAAAATGGGAGTTGAACGAAAACCCATGTCCTTTTTTATTGGAGCACAACCCTGGAGATCCTCCGCAAGATGGCCAGATGCGCAAATTCATGACTTCGATATGGGGGATGCCTCGAGTCGTGCGTGTGGAGAGCGTCTGCGAATCAATGCGAACTGAACACGGATCGATAGTGGTTTTGATTCGATCCATTGGCGAAGTTGAGGCATTTCAGTTCACATTACGGTTGTCCCAGCGATCGTCCTAACGATAGTTGCAAGAACTAGATGTGTGAATGCATGTCCGGATAATAGTTCACGTACTTCCTAACGTTGCCACTTTACGATGGTTAGGCGCTGCGACACCGGAAGAGGAAGCGACTAGAGAAGGACGAAAAGTTTGTGAAGCTCCCATCGCTCTATTTTTTTCAAGGATTTGTCCAAGCAAGGAAGGATATGGGTGGAAGAAATATTATTCGTTAAATACACGTTGAACACGGTAATATCTTCACCCTGCATACCTCAACAGCTTTGCTAACCAGCAGTTTCTCGTTCACTTTAGATTTCAGCACTGGAGGGCAGCACAGGTTTTAACCAACGCAGTGTGAATGCACAATAGTTCCAATGATCGCTGGATCAATCATAACTGTACGAGGCATAAACTAAGCTGGAGTTGATGGCTGTGGATGTATTGCAATCGGAATTGTTGATTTAACCTCTCTGGAAAATAATATAATTACAGATTGATTTTTCTTTTAATATTCACCAGGAATAAAGGGCAAGTCAAAACCCACTAGATTTTCACATGAAGAAAAGGAGGTGAAATTTATTATCCTTCAGAACTGCCACATCTTTTGCTTTTCTACCTATGCCATCACGAAGCGAATTGCATCCCTTTCCACACTTCTGTTTAGGTGAAATAAGCGACATGCCATTCTTGAGTCAAATGAGTGCTTAAAATCTATCCCGGATGAAGACTGCTACAGAACAAAACAATTTACAATGGAGAAAAAGAAATTCAAAAGTGACTCCACAATAAACATAACAGAGAATGATACGTGCTTCGGCATATCCATAAACAATAAATTATGCAAACAAAATTAAACAATGATTCACGTGGAAGCTTTCTACCATGTTCAAATTCCTGATAGTCTACGTAGTTCGGGAAAACTCTAAGAGATGGCGATAGTTTACTATGCTTTCATAACATGTTTTTCTACGAAATATATCGCCCGAAATGCAAAAAATACGTGGAAATCACTTATTCTAGTAAGATTGAATGGTGTATCGCACAATATATATTGGCAAATAAAGGGATAAGATCAAATTATATGGTAACAAGCTTGACCCGTGTCTGCCATGGTTGTTTTTAGCAAGGTTGGTATATTTCCGTGGTAAGCCTACAGCTATACTAGACGTAAGACGTCTAGTTTTGATCGTAAAGATCGCCCAATTTCGAAAAACCCTGACGAAGTCTCACAATCAGAAAACTTGATGCATGTATGTACTTTTTATTTTTAAAATAATTGTTATCATTCTGTTTCATTTTCTGACATTCATTTGTTGTTTTTTTGCTGATTTTTGGTTCTACGGTGTTTTATGTTGAGTTGATACCTTGGTGACAGGGAGAAAAACAAAGGATTGTTGTGTCAGAAACCATATTGAGAGGTAAAGAATGAAGAAAAAGCATAGTGTCAAGTAATATTGATGTTTTTGGATTCGCTTTTATACATTAAAATGAGGAAATATAAATACACTCACTTTATCCCAAAGTGGATTGGTATTCGGCAATTGTTCTCACGTAGCTCGATCGAACATTTGTGAATGTGAATGCATCTCTTCTTTCCAGAGTAATTCGCTTTTTATCTACGATTCACGGTCTTTAAACGACAACGCCATCTGAGATATTTCCACCTACCATTTTAATAGGCAAAAACTAACGAGCGAGGTTTCTTGTAACGCCAAAGAATTCACATCATGGGCCTGCCTTTGGATCGTTCTTTAGGATATCATATTCTTATAGGGCGCACAAAAGCTTTTACTTGAGAAGACCATCTATGTGTTGGATTATAAACAAGTTTCCGTGAGATTCGAAGTGACTCTCTAACGAGATATCAAGTTGACAAGAAAGAACAGAGGCAGAATGAGATCTCGAAATACATAATCAATATAACTTTCCATATATATTGTGGACGAATTGATAAATAGATGAAATTGATTCAACCACTATACCTTTTTTTCATTTTTCCTTTGAAAATTAATTGCAATTTGATTGAATATTTAGGAAAGGTTGTTCTCCAAAATTTGAAAATATTAAGACACCTGGTGGGATTTACTTTTCGATGATGGCTTTTTTTCCAATGAAGTGGAAACATATATTGCCCACAAATTTACATCATGCACAAGTAATGTAAATAATGACATCTGATTAAAGATGGCTGAATAACAATAGAAATAATCTTTATTTACATGAGAATTCCTCAAAATAATCATCGCCAAATATATTGAGTGGTCTTCGTTCCTGCTAAGAATAAAATAGGGATTTACGGCTTTTGTCCTGTAACCAAGATAGAAGTGAAAAAATCCCTGATCACTAGATGGGTGAGGTTAGCTAGCTATGAAAGTGGCGTTTGCTTCGATGTTGTTGATCACGTTGCAATGCATGCATGCTCTAAGAGTGGTTTCTTCTCTTATGTAAACAGTAAATTCGTCACTAAGGCAAAATGTAAGTCCCTACATTAAAAAAAACTTCCAAAAGGAATCATGAATGGTCTCTTCAGGTAAAAGTATAACCAGTATGAAGTCTGTGGTCCGGGTTGACGTCGCATCGTGACCACCTGAATCAATAGTCAAGTGTGTGAAGGCGCGTATTGCACACATCAGGCCGCGTTGTCGTTCATTTGGACTGGAAATTAAAATTCCATGCTGACGATGAAGGCAAATTCCAATGGTTTCAAAGAAAAATATTGATAAATATTTCATCACTAACTTCATCCATTTTCCAAAATAACATCTTATTTAGGGTGAAGATGTTGACAACAGCATTAACTGGGCAACCACGGAAGGCTCTCTTGTACGTACATGTTTACCGGTCTCGTTCACGAGTTAATGTCAGAGTTCGAAAAATAAATTTCCGTTGGTCAATCAGTCACCTATTTCTTGAGCAAATGTTTGCGTAAACTATGTTTAATAGCGTTTTTTGTTAGAGTAGAACTAAGGCGCAATTGGAGATTCTTGCATCACATGTCATCTTATTTTTGCTTCTTTCTCAACTCCACTGACTTCAAATTCTGGACTTCGTTCGCTGTGGAGGTTCAAATCAATCTTTTATCGCTCAGATCCAACCCTATTTTGAGCATTCCCGGGAAATGAGTTTACATCCAAAGAAGTGAAAATCCTTTCCTAAATCAACAGAACTTTTTAGGAAAATCTTTCCAGTCTCGATGTTAAAGGTCTTATTAACAAGGAGACTTTCCTTTTACGGGAAGGCTTTCTTGAATGACATCATTCTTTTTTTGATCTCTTAGAAGAAGTTTTCATTATTCTTGACTGTGTTACCCGTGAAAGATTGGCACTTCTTCTATTCTCTCTAAATGCACTAGATACACCCGCTCAGATATATACATTAATATCCTACAAGTGAAGAGTTGAAAGCATTAGATGTTAAAAATTAGTGGCACCCTATTAGTAGTTTTAATGCTAAAATTAAAGGCTAGGAGTCAAAAATATAATTTTATGGACGATATTTTTTAGAAACTAAGGCACCCAGATACTATAAAACCCACTTTCGATCACTGACTGATTCATACAAATGTTTTGGGTGAACAAGACGAAATATGACATAAAGTCCTAGAATCGACCCCTTCCAAAATCATAAGAAACAGTAAATTTTATGTACATTCCAGTGTTGCCAACAGTCTCTATGCTTTTACTTTTTGGGGCAATTTGGAGGTAAAAGTAATCGACGGTGATGAGGTCTTTGAACAAGAGACTGCATGTAGGAGGCCCAATTCTCTCCCATAGGAATCTGATATCTGTTGCCACTTTGGTTGCATTCTAATCGGATTTCAATGATGCTCACAGCACGGTTATGAGTGCAATTTTATCCACTTTTTTCAATACTTTGCAGTATTATGCTTTTAATTGCGAGGAATAGCATTAAAAAGTCATTTTTATAAAAAACTAGCTGACCCGACAGACTTCGTCCTGTCAAAAAAATTTGTAATGTGGCAGTGTTTTGTTCCTACCTTTTTTATATTCTTTGCAAAAAATTATCCTGAACAGAACCGTCACCCTGGTAATAATTCGGTGTGAATTAAAAATAATTAAATAAAACACTATAAGCATTTAAAAGTAAGTAATTTTAATCATGTAAATCATAATTATTAACAAAAAAAATCAGTTCTATTTTCATTGTAGTGCTTTGTGATAACCGATGTTTTTTGTTTGATTACCTGGCGCATAGACAAACAAATCTGATGGTTTTCCAATACGGGAACAGGCAACATACAATTGACCATGTGAGAAACATGGGTTTTCCAAATTAATACCACAAACACTTAATGATTGCCCCTGGGACTTGTTTATGGTCATAGCAAAAGCAAGCCACACTGGAAACTGTAGTCGTTTAAACTCAAATGGCACATCAGTCGGAATCATTGGGATGCGCGGCATGAGAACATCTTCTCCTTTATACTTTCCTTTCAATATAGTTGCTTCTATCACGTTGTTTAGTAGTTTTTTTATCGCTAACCGTGTGCCGTTGCAAAGGCGCGGTTGGTTGATATTTCGCAACATTATAATTACCGATCCAACCTTTAATTGAAGATTGTGAGGTGGCAATCCTGGCAAATCCAGCGAGTTTAAAAATTCCGGTGGATAGTTAACTACATCGTCTTGGTTAGTTGCCGAATCAACTGATTTATATATCCTCGATTCGCCTGTAATTTGTTCTTGAATTTTGAAATTTAATTCATTTTCATCAATGTTTTTGGCTGCCAATATAGCTCGTTCGCTTAACCAATCATGGTTTCTGTAATTTTGAGCAACATCTGGAAATACCTTCTGAATGAGTTCTTCTTTTGATTGAGTTAAATGACAAAACCTTTGAGGAAAGTTAATGCATCCAGTCAACATGTCAATAGGAAAATTGCCATTACCAATGTCAATGAGTTGTTTAGAGAATATGTTTCCAGATTGGTCATTTTGCAACTCAACACGCATATTCTTGCTTAAATGAAGTACTTTGACATATTTCCACAAATTGGATGACTTTAGACATGCGTTGAGTTCATCAGCTGGCGTTGATCGTGGAATCACTGGCAATGTAATAAAAATAATTATGATTAACTGCTTTAATACATACCTTGAAAGTTGGCATAAAATTTTCCCGAACCACATTTGTTGCCCCAAATGAAGTCATTTGAAAGCAATTGTTATATTGTTGGATATTTTTCAAAAAGTGTATGGAATCTGTTCCTATTCCTGAAACCAATGAGTACAATGGCTCTGGTGGTGGATTCAATGGTATTAATTTCACTTTACCATTTGCGCAACACAATCCATTGGCTTCGTTTTTGTATTTTAATGCTTTACAATGTGAGCAAACCGAGTTCATAGAACCAATAACAACACATTGGTAGTTACTGTAGTCAATTGACACATAGTAACTGAAAGCAGCACGATTCAAATTTGCGCGATTATTACTTGAAAGTCGTGCTCGCGCTTCACGTGTTTGTGATATCCTAATTCTTTCATGTTCATTTCGGTCGTCACGTTCTTGTGCAGTACGATTACATCGGTAATTAGCTTGGTTTGTAGCATTTCGTGTTCTTCTACTTAAATTGCCTCGTCTTATAGGAGGCATTATTAAAATATTGTGTCACATGCAATAACTTTTTTTTCATAGGTAGATAACAAAACACTGCAAACAAAACAAAAGCACACTCAGTAGAGTATGACAGAAAATCCAAGAAAAACAACACCGGCAAAGGCGGCAAATCGACATTGACAGTTGTTTTTTTAATTTGTTTTTATTTTTAATCTGATATGACTTGAAGTCAAATCCTTTAAAGCCATACCAATGTTTTATTTTTTTTTGTCGCCTGCCGAAAGTAAAACAAAAGAAATAATATCTCGAATCCAACCAAGTTGTTATTATTATATTTTGTGACTATTCAACTTGGTCGGGTCCGCGATCACTTTTTTTTAGTTTCGGAACGCGACATTAAATCCTCCAACGACGTATTCTGTGCTCCAACGCACACACGCACACTGTTTTGATAGATATGATTGAATTTGAACTTTGTATAGCGGTAAGAAAGTGCAAATTTACTTTTTGACGTTAGGAACACACCTACATTTCTTAGATAACAGTGAGTGCTTGTAATTTAATATGAACTTTATATAATAGCAATAAAGCTCAAATTGATTCTACGTTTTAGTTAGAAAACGTTTGTATGTGAAAAAGAAAAGGGCTGTTTTTAGGATTTTCCCGGCAATTATTCGATTTTTTCTCGCCGTAAGAACCATCCTTGGACTTCAACGAACATTTTAAAAAAAGAATTGGCCAAATTGGTCCAGGCGTTGTTGAGTTATGCGCTTACCAACACATTTTGCGATTCATTTTTATATATAAGATATAATCTTGAATGTACCTAAATTTCCCACTTTGGTCGCATTCTAATCGGATTTCAGTGATACTCACAGCGCGGTTATGAGTGCAATGTTATCCACTTTCTTTCAATACTTTGCAGCATTAGGTTTGTAATTGCGAGGAATAGTATTAAAAAGTGATTAATTTTATGAAAAATATCATTGTGAATGTCAATTTCAATTGGCACCCACCATTATGCCTTATTCCCAGGGATGGCTAGTGAAGCGAAACGATAATATTTCGTTTCCACCCGGAGAGAAACGAAAAAACGAGACTTAGGTTAAGTTCGATTGTGGTGGTTTTCATTATGAAAAAAAGAACAATCCCCCTAGGAGCAGGAATGGAAAGTGAAACGAAAATGCTTCATTTCGACCCGGAGCTTGCCTAGGTTTATTTTCGTTCCAGCACGAAAAAGAAATCACCAAGACCCAGGACGAAACTTTACTCCTGGGAACGAATATAAATTAATCGAAACTCCGCAGTTCATAGTTAATTTTCGATCCGAGAAGTTTAGTGGAGGGGGAAAAAAAACATTGAGCTTCGAAATCAAATGCCCAGTTGGCGTTCACCGCTCTTCTGCTAGTGGTCAAAATATGAGTGCCCCATGCATCTAATGGCGGTAGGCCGAACCTCTACTTCATGCATTCATACTTCGTACTCGGTACTTGGGTCGAAACTAAACCGTTCGAAGGTGAAGCACGTGGTCCCTCCGGTGCGAAATATTATCTGCCTTTCGTTTCGTCCCACAGGTTTAGTTTAGCTTTGACCCGAAGTAGCTATGACCCCGATTTAGTTTCGCCCCTTAGTTTAGCTCCTCGGATTTTATTCTTTTACGTTTTGTTTCTACATTTCGCTCCCGGGAAGAAAACTATTGAAAATTTCGGTTTAGAATGTTATTTAGTTTCGATTACCATCTCTGCTTATTTCCCCGTGAAACTCGGATCAATTAGTCTGTCAGCGACGCGAGTGGCGACTTCTGCAAATCCATTTAAACGCGTGGTGGGTGACAACACATTATAAGGCCGACTTTAGGATCCCTTATTAAAATTCGTGAATTTGAACACCGCGGAGAAGCTAATTAATGGCACAAAAGTAATTGCGGCAGGCATTAATCCACACCTTGCCATAGTAAAAAAGCCGTGTAATTTATAAACCACCTACGTCCACTGACTCACTCATACAAATGCTTGGTGTCAACAAAACAAGATATGACAAAACAAAAATGGAGTCAACCCTCTCTTAAACTGTCTGATACCCTGGGAAGAATTGTCGAAACACTAATTTTTCTATCTATTTTTAATCAATCCAAGGTAAGATATCACCATTTATCGATCCTTAACCCCTTCCACTTCGATTTATTTTCCGAATATCGTGCTCCTATTCTCTATTTATTTTTTTCTGTGGTTCTTTTTCAAATGGTAGGTAATGAAATGATAATTTTGTAATTTGCAATGAACGTAGTACCGAGAAATAAAATGTGATTATTAAGCATGGAGAACACAGCCATCGCTACTCGAATAAAATCATTTTAATCCTTCCAATGCATCATGTTTCATTAAATGTGAATTATTTCTTTACACTATGAATGTTTTAGTATTGCTAAGCTTTAAAAATAATTATATTATTCCTAAAAAAGTGCTAAACTAATGAAAATCCGATTGCGAGATACACTCGTCATTGCGCGGTTTGGCGTCGCAAGTTCATGACGAGCTAGAGTCGTCATTACAGCGCAAGGAACTAAGGAACCAACATAGACTATTGTAAGAACTGTGGCAGAGTGACTGGAATGGGGGCCTGTTCCGGGGGACAGAGCGAAACGGAGTCTTATAATACATGCCCGTTTTTGTCTCGCAACAACATTGGTCTAAGTTCTTGTATGGAGTTGTCTTGGAAACCAGCTTCTGGGAAACGGCTTAAAACTATGCGCATAATTTTTCATATTTTGTCTAGAAATTGGGAGTCCTGCAGCGCATGAAAGTAGCGATATTCCCGCTTCAGATGTAGGTTCTATGTCCCTTGTGGAAACTGTCGGAGGAAGGAGCGAGTTTGTAAGCGCGAGCCTATTCGAAATAAGTCGAGTGCATCACAATATCATGCATTGTGAATGAGAAAGGAACGTTCTTCGGCGTGCGGTAGGACAGGAACTCATTGGAAGAAAATAGTGTCATGCTAGAGGGAGCAGCTGTGAATTTTGGACGCATTAAAAAAGACTTACATTAAGAAATGGAGTAAATATCATTTTATGGAAAATTTTAGAAAAAAAACCTTTTATTCTGCTAACTAATCATAATCATTTCTTTGAAAAACATTAAATTCTTATAACAGTGTTAAGCAATAAAATTTTGGTTCTGCAGGTTGATAATGGCAAAGAAATCACACACATTGACGTAAACTATCCTCATTAATGCTACTTAGCAGGAAAAATGTTTCCAAAGAGTTTTTTATGATATCATGATATCAACAATATTGATAGGTTATGTAGACGAATTTGCAGCAATTTCTGCTTAATCTTTGACACTCACTTTAATGCTATCAAATTATTTAAACGATAGAATGTTTATAAAATTAAAATATATAAAACAGCTGTTTCTAAATGAAATCAATCAGAAAAATCCGAATTTAGTATTATCTGTACTACACCTTTGGCTTTTATTGTTGATTCTGTTGAAATATAAAAAAAAACTAAATGCTCCTTGATTAAATTTAATCAAAGCAATTGTTTCCAGAGGATTTTGAACCGCATAAACACTATATGCGACTATTTTTACTATATATATATTACTGTTATTGTTTACACTTTGCAAAAAATATAAAAATTGATTTTCCCGTCTCATGTATGAATCAAACCAACTGTATCTGAATATTTTTGATAACACCAATCCACCCTCGTAATGGGAACTAATCGTGGAAGATAAGTAGTATAATGTGCAAAAGAAAGCGATTCCATTGTTGTGAAAAGTAATGCTGGGGTAGAAGGTGGATACAACGCACAAATATTAACTTCTGGCCATACATCTACGTATTCCAAACTAAAAAAACGCGTGATTTACAACCAAAAAAAGTTCACTTTAATGTGTAAAAGCTTTTACTAAGGGAAAAAGAGTTTAAAAATTGGCGAGTTTGGCAGGCACTTTGCAGGACTTTAATCACGATGGTCACGTGATTCGGTTATAAGTGGAAGTGTTATTATAAGTGTTTTGAAATGCGAATAAGGTGTGACTACAATTTCCCTTTGTAAGCTTAAGAGGAATTCTTGATGCACACAATTGCACTACGTACGTACTCCTTATCAATATCTAGTGCAGATGCGCAAGAAAACTTTATTTGCAGGTTTTTTACATAGATGTAGAGATGACTGTAACGTGCTGGGTGATATCCTTAGCATAGATTGGGTCTAGAATGACAACTTTTATCTCATGTTATTGAACATGATGGCGAATGATTATACCTCAGGAATACCTGTAATTAAAGTTTTAATGTGTCGAAATAATACATAAACACCTCCTTCAATTGCCTAATGCAGAGGAACCCAATACCTCTTTCTTTCCCGTCTTTCCACTCTCTGCTTCTCTTTCTCTCTTACTTCTTGCCCTATCACCATTCATCTTTCTCGCTTTCATCGCCGCTTCGACAGGTGCGCCACCTGTCTTCATGATAGAGTCGATTCCACCGCCAGCCAAGTGAAAGTTGTTGAGTTGACTACGCAGGGCTCTCTAAGCTAGAAGTTATGGCTTGAGCAACAAGGGAAACATTTATAAGGAAAGAGTGCTGCCAAATGAGGAAACAAGGGTTCATCTACATCTACATCTACACAATACCCCGCAATCCGCCTAAAAGGCGTGTGGCAGGGTGTGTTAGGACACCTGCCGTTTACAGCTAAAAAAAATGAAGTGCTCTAACGAAGTTGGGGCTAGCGTTTATTAAAGTCCTGTATGGTTCCGGTGAAAAATGAATTCCCATATCTATCCGTTCGGCAAAACATCTCTCTTAATTTATCGCTTCTATCGGACCTGGAAATATACAGTGGCTCCAATATTATGTCCTGTGTGTCGCTCTTAAAGATATCCATGCTCAATTGTTCAAGCAATCTAAGCCTAGAGCGCAGTCTCCGAGTCGTTCATGTACCGTTTGACCCTCTTCTTTCCCACTTGCCGACTACGCCTTTTGCATTTCTCCAATTAAAAAAAATGCATTTAAAAATTACTCGCATGCTAGCCATTTGAACGTGCCCAGAATTCTAACCTGCCAGATACTCCACTATTCCCGATAGTATTATTTTAACCTGAAACCCTCGCTATCATCTAAAAATTCAGGCAATTTAATTTTACAATGTTCCACAGAGCTGTGCAATGTTTACATTTTCTCCTTACCACCAGGAATACCCTATAAGTGTAAATAAACTGGCAACCATCAGCAAATAAGGTTGAATGATATTTTTTAAAGTAAATTAAATGAAAACAATTCCCAAGAACTATTTTTTATTTTTACTAAGACTTCATGTGTTGTTTATTAAAACAAGAGCTCATGAACGATTCAACTACAAAGAATATTTTTTACAGTGACAGTGAGTGCTCATTTGACAATTTATTACATTTTTGTAATCATTGTTTATTTTTATAGAGGTCAGGGAATATTCTTTGACCATATATTGGACATAAAATTTCTCTCTAGAATTTTCAAAAATATCCAGTTATAGTATAAGAACAAGCATTTGAAGCTCAAATACCGAGGAAGGGAAGAAATGTTGCTGACGTAATGCTTTGCTTTTAACTATTTCGAACGACTGGATACCGAAACTAACTCCAATGTGAATGAAAATAAAAAAAGGCTTTTGTCAATATTAAAAAATATAGAGTTCCTTGCTTCATCCATGATGGACTTTCAAAATGGTTAGCCCTAAAACGCTAAAAAATTAATATTTTCTGTCACGTAAACGTGTACACATTTCACAATCTCACAATTCATTCTCTCGCGGTAGTGACATCTAGTTCATTAAAGTGTAATTTGCCTGGATTAAAACTCATTCAAACCCTCTGATAAAACCACTCGGGCTCTTGGCAAATGTGTTACACACCTACATATTCTTTCATCACTTATCCTTTTCAATAAAACTTGGAAATACATATGGAACTAGTGGAATATTTTCCAATGTTTTAGCCCGTTAAAAAGCCAACGCAGCGTCGTGATGCCTCCAAACAAAAGCACGCAGCAGGGGCATTGTGTGCCATCGTCACTAAATGAGAGGATGCTGCTCTGTTATAATCACCGAACAAGACAAAGAGCATCCAGGCAGGTGAAAAAAATAACGAAGAAAAGACCTCGGCGCCAACACTGTTTGAATTCACATTCTACTCCCTTTTTTTCTTCTCTCTAAAAAGTTTATTGTTCCGAGTTCGGAGTCTCTCGGTCATGTCGTGTGGTTGCCATGGGAATTTATAAAGCAAACTCTCGCGACATGCACCACGCGGTGGCGGGAAACGAGGCGTCAGCACACCGCATCTGCCGCTCGGTAACTAACCGGAAAATAAACAAACAAGCGAGTAACGCTGCGCGCATATGTGTGCACGGATGTTTTTCTTTAGTTTGTGTAACAGTAAGGAAGGGAAAGAGGAATATGAATGGATGATAAAGACGACAATGTGGCGAAAGTAGAAAGTATGAGTAAATAAATGTGGAATAAGGGAAGATTGACGCCGCTGCCATTTACTACGACATTGAATTTTGATATTTCAATCTCGATTGTTTAAGACTATCATGGCAAGACATTTTTTTCAAAAAATACTCCAGAATTAATTGTTTTGGATGGCTTAGTCACGAATATACTCCTTACCGCAAAGGTTGAGCCTGGAATGATATTAACCCATATTTTCTGTGTAGTAAAGCATTTGCATAATGCAATTTTACATAGTTTATGAGTATTATCTCCTGCTATTAACATCTAGTAAAGAGAAATAAGATTGCCGTGAAATAAAACACTCGCTGTGAACCAGTTTTCTGTGACTTTTTGGGACTCTATTACATGTCCAGAAATCAGGGGAAAAGTTTTATTAAACTGATGTTTAGTCTCGGTTTTAGCATGGCAGAGGAATGCTTTCTACTATTATGTATAAAAACTGCGGCAGAGTGCATAGCAGTCTATTAGACTGATTATGAATTTACAAATTACAATTTATCCGCCTAATCAATAAGATACTATTTTATCAACCTGTAAAGCATGCATGAGGGTCTTGGAACCAATCATTTATTTTTTTGACTGTTGTTTGCATTGAGCGAAATTTAAACCCCACTTCCAGTTACTTCGCCAGGTCTAGACGATCAAATGTTCTATCTAAGTACAAATTACTGTAGCGTCTAATATTTTGTTCGTGCTTCCAAGTATGGAAGCAACTTTAGAATATCAGTAGAGGAGATTGAATGGAGCTCACGGTCTGAGACTTATGTTGGTGACAACTTTGGGGAATATAAGGAAGACCAATGGGACAGGTCCGAGGTGGTTGCCCGTGGCAACTCTCCGTGGACGACGGGTAAATAAACAATGGTGAACTCTCATTAGCAGAGGCGAATGAAGAGGACCACCCAGGGTATAAATGCACTGGGATAAGACAGTATTGTTCCCAGTAGCCATGTGCACCCTATTTCCTAATAATTCAGATGACATGACCTGCATCAGACACGAAAAGTTGGTTGACAAGGAGCGCCATTAGCGCTGACCCCGTAGGAAAATCGATTTGGACCACCGACAATACGAAATTTATAATGAGATTTCTTTGATTTTTTTCTGTCACAGTGATAGACATGTTATTACATGGATTTTGAAAAGTTTTCATCGGAAAATTCATTGAAATAAGATATTAACAGACGTACTAATTTTCTACACTTAATTATTAACTCAAGCGTTTTCATCGTTTACATTCGACATTTTTTTCATATTTCAGCTCTTGAAAATGAATGAGTAAAAATATGTACGGCTGTTTTATATCTTATTTTTCTTTGTAATCACATTTTCCCACGCTTAAATCAACATCGCCCTCATGTGTATACATTTGATTCGCTATTTTTATAGTAAATAAAATGTATGCTCTAATTGAAGGCAAAACACGTTAGCGACTTGAAAATGGCGCTAAAAAGCCGAATAGCTACAGAACCTGTTCTCCAATAGCTGAAACTTGAGTGTTTAAAGACTCAAACACCCACTTTCAATACACCCAAAATTTTGACATTGAAATGTCAACGGTTTAAGACAACTTATTCAGAAAGACATTTTTTCCATAAATTACGCCAGAATTATTTGCTTTGGATAGCTCAGTCACGAGTTTTCTGCATACCACCAAGGCTAAGCTTAAGATGAGAGAATGTATTATTTCTGTTTAGTTAAGGCGTAAAAAATGCATTTTTCGCAGTTAAATCCCGCCTGCCATAAACTTAATGAAGTTTGATAATTTTAGTAAAGAAACCTCATTGAATTCGTTTGAAAAAACCGCGAGAGCTCTTGGCAAGTGACACCCACATTTTATTTTAATTATTATTACTATACCGGTATCGTGGGAAAACGTCAACAATCGAATACAGTCGGACTCTCGCGTATCGCGAGAAATGGAGCGTGAAAACTTTCGCAGGTTCGTAACAATGCATATCTTCTTAAAAGATCTTGGAGTGCCTCCTTTAAGGCTGAAGAAGAAGGTAAGTGACATTGTGGCCACCTGAATCAATGGCAAAGTGTTTGAAGGCGCATATCTTCTTATACATCGGGCCGAGCTGTCGCTTATTTCGACTATAAATTTTACTTCCATTCCGATGCCTAAGAAGAGGGAAAATTATCAGGATTTCAAAGAAAAATATTTACAGATACAGTGTCCGGCGCGATACGGTGGAAATCTTTGATATTCAGCTTCGTAAAACCACTTGTCTGTTTCCACACACTTTTATTTAAGCCGACCATGGTTTCGGCCACTTGTGCCATTATCAAGGTACATAACCTTGGGTGACGGCCTTTTTATATTGGTTTTTCAGGAGTGGGGGAGGGGAGAGGGAGGGAGGTGGAGTGACGAACACCACTGGTGCAATTTTGATGCAAAAATTTTACACATACATGACAAGGGGCGGAAACTGGATTTCTTAGAACAGTTTGAAATTGTTAATTGCCCCGCTAATTTTAAATTAGGTAACGACCATATGTTCCCATTTCACTCACCCCTCAAGAGCATTACCCTACCTCCCACCCATCGCCCATTAACGTCATCAGTAACCTTGGAATGAACACACTCCAATAACCCCTTCCTCCCTCTCCCCTCCTTCACTCCTGAAAAACCAATATACAAAGGCGGGCACCCAAGGCTATGTACCTTGATAATGGCACAAGTTGCCAAAACCATGGTCGGTTTAAATAAAAGCGTGTGGAAACAGACAAGTGGTTTTACTAAGCTGAAAAATATTTACATGTACTTCTTCACTACCTTCTTCCATTTTCCAAGATGAAACTTAATTTTGAGTGAAAATGTCGGCAACAGATTTAAATTACCAGGTTACTCTCTATGGTTACCATCTAGGTTACCATAGGCTCTCTTGAATAAGTTTAGTGGGTAGGTTTGCCAATTTTACAGTCGAATTTGTAAGAGTGCAAAGTTTTAAATATCCGTCTGTCGATTCGTCATCTGTTTCTTCAGCTAATAATTTGCGTAACCTGTATTTTTATAGAGATTTCTGTAAGAGTTAAACAAATGAAGCACAATTGAGTACCCTTGCCTTACACCTCACCCTTTTTCTTCCTTCTTTCTCTCCTTCACTGAGTTCTTTCCGCAGGAGCCATCCATAACTGAGGGGAAGGGATGCCGCCCTGGTGCGGCAGAGAAACTTCCTCCTTAATTACACGTCGAAATGTTTTAATGGCGGTCCTCCCTTCTTTTTTTTAAGAGCCTCACTAAAAAAACTTTCCTTTTCAATGCCTCCACCCCCTTGCACCTTCTGACGAAGAAGAAGAGTTTGCAAAAAAATTTAAAAAAAACTTTGTGAAAGCCGTCCTTTCGGCCCATTCTTCTCCATTCCGCATGCGACACTTCCCTTCATCCTCTCCCACCTTTCCGTAGTTCTCAGCGCGCTTCATAGTACGGATTACATTTAAGAGTAGTGCAGTGAACCAGGAATATTACCTAGGTATTTTTTCGCTTGATAATTTTTTATATTGCCGAGTTATTTTTTTGCGATTTTTTATACTTCTTAAATACCTTTAGCGATTGTTTTGGATATAATCTTGATATTTATTGGTGAATATAATTTTGATTGCAGAGCGAACTAATCTTCTTGATTATTTTGTAAATTTAAAGGTATTTAACGTTATTATATTGGTATTAATGCGGTAATTATGCGATTTTTAGTACATTACATAATTATCTTCCGTAGTTATTTTTGATAACATTGCAATACTTTCGTGATTATTTTGTGCATCACTTTTATTAATTTGTAATGGCCTCTTTTGATGGAAGAAGTATAAAAATTCACGCCATCTCATATTGTTCGTAATACTTAAATTTCTGGTCTCTCTGTATTTGATTCGATGTAATTAACAGCATAGCTTTAAAATAAATCTAAAGTGCTCGCAAAAGATAATGGCTAGTTTGTATTTACATTGGATATTAATGAAGTATTTTCACGATTTTTTAAAAAATCTTACTGAAGTAACTTTCTTTGTTATTTTGGACAATACCGTAAAATTTTTCAGATTAGTCCTTAAGCACTTTACGTGTAGTTTTAAGGGCCACTGTCGATGGAAGATTTTATCACATTAATGGGTTCCAAAATTTTTTTGTGAAACCTCAATTCCACCTCTTTCTGTATTTGATTCGTTATGCATGAGTGAAAAAGACTTCTTCAGCCCCACCCAAAGATAACGGTACGGTAGTAGGCCAATCTGAGACTAAAAGAGTCAATTTACCAAAGAGTCTGTTCCCTACGTATATCGGTATTCTCTGGATAGGCTCTTGACTCTTGGTTAGGAATTTGTCCACCGAGCGTTTGAATCCGATTGGATTGCAACGCGATAAGAATTTGTTTTTGTTTATAAAATTTTCATTTTGATGATATTATAAGCCTTTGCATTGAGTTTACGGAGACAAAATTTGCTAGCCCAAAAAATTCCAATTGCATTTTCAACCAATCATTCGGAATGGAAACCATTGTCGAACACACCACCATTAGTCTAGGTTTTTAGGTAGTCATTGCACCACGCACGGGAACATCACGGGGATGGGGCAGGAAGACTCGGCCGGAATGAGAGTAGATTGGTTTACAGCTGTTTCTTCCGGGAATTACTGGGTCCGATTCATTTTCACGGAAGCCATTTTTAATTTCCCGATTTCTTTCCGTGTGGAAAATGAATTGGACGCCGTACTTCTCGGAAGAAAAAGAGCTGCAAAAACGCTCGACCGGAAAAGTAGATTGGAGCGTTTGTTCGGTACGTTTTTTCGGATTGCTTCTCGGAATTCGGATTCTCGAAAATGACGTTGAACATGCAGGTAGTAATTCTTATTGCCAGCTTGACTTCGTGGCAAGAATTTGTTTGTGGTGCGCTATGCCATTAAAATTGGAGAACAGAGTATTAATTTGTTAACAGCCAATGAAAAGATGAAGTAACGGAGCGTTAACAATCATTGTACAAAAGTATGTTCACGAAGATATCCCCATGCGGAAAGTGGATAATAGGACACGGAGTTTAAACATTCAATATTAGTATCAGGAATGTTCGGACCTTGAAAATGACACCAAGTGTCGAAACCATGGTCGGTTAAGTGATAAATAATATAGTGTGGATATTACCATTTGTGCTTTCATCATGGATATATCATTATTTAGCCGGAAACGATTTTATACGTCCTTAAAAAAACCGCCTAAGTAGAAGTTATTTTGGCAGAAGTTCTCAAATAACTTGGTGCAATCACAAATTCTGTACGTACACTATATAGTAGCTACCAAAATTGTCAAGCTAAGATGGTGGAACTTTGTCCATCCTAAAAACTCAAAAACAGCGCCAACAGATAATCCAATCTCCTTAGCTGTCTCAAAGTAAACAATGAACACAGGTTAAAATTTTATCATACTTCTAGATCATGTATACCAACACAATAAAAATATTCATAAGATAAAAAGACCTTTACTTTTCGAAGGCGTGTACCAAGTGCCATGCTCTTGCTGTAAATGACATATCGGTGAAACATGCAGAGTGCTAAACACACGGATAAGTGAACATCGGAGAGCGATCAGAAATAAGCAGCTTAAAGTTGTTTAAAGTACTCCTGGAGTGAATCCAGACATTCAATTTTTTATGACGCTAAAATATTAGCGAGAGAAGAAGAGCATTTCCCCAGAATAATAAGGGAGGCCATTGAGATCGTGGAAAGACTAGAAAACTTCAACAGTGAAGATGGGTATCCACTCCAAAGTGCAAGGAAAATAATTACTCCGCACAAATTTAGGGATTTGCCGTGATTGGTCGAAGAAAATATCCAACTTTTACGCCAAAATTCCCAACATAAGAGAGGCTGACCACGAGCTTATTGCCATCATTGGCCTGAGGACGCCAGCGTGGTAGCTGGCGAAACTGTTCTGGATTTCTTGCATGATGTTGGGCACGATATGGTGGAAGTTTTAATATTAGTAAAATTAGACACTGCAATATTTCCACTGAGTTTTATTATGACACTACGCGTTTCGTCGTTACAAACATCGACGAAACGCGCAGTGTCATAATAAAACTCAGTGGATGTATTTCAATGCCTAATTTTACCAATGTTATGGATTACTCAACAACGTACGTGGTCGCAGCCCGAAAATTTTGACGTCATAATAAAAAAAACATTTTGACAATCGTACTCCCTGAACCCGCGAAATTCGAAAATTTCCCGTTATATTCTGACCGCATCTCGTGAGAAGAAGGTGACTGCCACGGGCGATGAAGGACGTAAGTAGACCGATGAACCCCCTCAACTCTTCTCTCGGAACACTAGCCCGCCCTGAGGGGTACAAAGGGAAAATGCGCAACTCTGCTGGAGCTGGAAAGGGATCAAGTGATGAGTAGATTGGACTTCCACTTCTATCTTTCTCGCCTTCTGCATCTCGTTGCCCGGGGGCCACTTTGAACGCCTCGCTATCATTCTGTTTTCTTTTAAACAACTGCAAGCAGAACGTAAAACCCCAACTCTACTCCTTCGGGACTCAATGATCGCCAGAGTTCATACTCGTACCCAAACGGATTCAGTCCCGTTCACAGGACATTGATCGTTACACATGTCCGCATGCGCGTAGTCCAAAACCGTCGAGTGGACGAATACCCTTATGCGCATAACCCGTGGTTTCCAATCCTGCCATTTTGCAATGCTATGCGCTGTCGTCAAAGTCGAAACCGTAAAAAGGAAAAGATAAGTTGCAGTAAATATGATGGAATCAAAACTAAACCTCATCATATTCAATAAGGAACTTATAAGAAACCATATACCGGTTTCTTTTCAGGTCATTGTTACGAGGCAACAGGATAAGAGTTACCTCTTAGTAGTCACGTGAAAAGGTTGAAACCAATAGAGTTTTTGATAAATACTGTATGTATTCAACACAATATTCATAAAAAACTCCACCGCTTTCGAATTTTTCAGGCCTTTGTTACGAGGCAACAGGATAAGAAGTATCTCTGTTACGTCCTAGTAGTCACATAAAACGGTTGAAACCGGTAGAGGTTTCAATAAATACTGTGTGGAACATAAAAAAGTTAATTCTTGATTTTATCATGTCACCATTCCACGAAGTGAACACGTGGACGCATTGACAGTGGATAATCATTTCGGCGGCAACATCGAGTGAAAGAAGTTCGAGCAACTTGAATAAAGGGAATAATTATACTGACGATGAGGTAGGCAACCTGTTCCTTGAATGATATCCTACCTCTCAACAGCATCGTAATTTCCTCCTCAGTGTCTATTAGGTGAAGAAGGAGTCGTACTATCCCGTTGATGATGTTTAGCATCCTCCGAAGATGAAGATTAAATAGAGTACTTGCTCGGGAAAGAAATACGACCGGGAGTCTGTTGATTGGGTAGATTTATGCCATCATGAATCCTAGTTTCTATTTCTGTTTAATTTGGCCACTTTGATAGCTAACATTAAATCTGAGCTGTTTTCATATCAATTTCCTAGGCGCGCACTTGCAACTCACGAAGTTAAGTACCATATATACAGTCACTTATTATTAGTTTAGATTTTACCTCTGCAGCAAAATTGTTTCTTTTATAGACAATAAAATATTTTAAAACCCAGCGCACAGTGGTTCAAAATCGGAAAAAGCTGGTCGAAAGTCATTTTTTCAACTTTTTTGGAGGAATTTTTGAAGGTGCTATTCGTATTCTACACTATCTGATCTATGATACTGGCTAGTACTACGACTATTTTGTGGCTCATTGTAGTTTGTATAAATGGTCAAACATGAGTCATCCGGGATAAAAACGCCTGACGCGTAAAATCACTCATTTTTAGAGAAGTTCACCTTCATATAAAGAAGGTTTCAGACAATTTATGAACTTTAAAAAAAATACAGAGCATAAATTGGTATCTTCGTGTACAACTACTAGTGATTTCTTATATTTCCATAGTTTTATAGTTGGAAATAAAAATGTTTAAACTTTATGCTATTTTTACTTGAATTTTTAAATATAAATAGCAAAATCGTTTAGGGCACCTCCGAGCCCCCCGGAAATTTTGACGCGAATTGAAAGTATATAGTCTATAGATTCTATATTAAAAGAAAAATCTTGCTACTATTTGCTACTTTGGCCTGAAGATGGTTTTATGTTGAACGGTGCAATGCGCTGCTGCGACAGCCGCCAGGCCGACCGGGCGGCGCGCCGCCCGGTAGCGGTATTGCTAGCACGAGAAGTTTTCCGAGGAAAGGTGCCAGGTTTATTTCATGTTATAGTGCTACTTGGTTTGCAATACGGGATCTATTTATAATAGATTTTTCATTCCTTTAGTGCGTTTAGGGCTTTCCAGTAGCCCCAGCGTATGATATTTAGTGAGGCTCGACATTCATCAGAAATAATCTTTAGAACAGCAATAGTGACGAATATAATCGAACTTATGGCCTGTGCAACATATGTTTCAAGAATTTATGGATTTTTAACTTTCACAATATCAAGAATACCCTTTCGTCGTCACCCGTTGGGGAAGGGAACTCTTCAAATGTATTTCATAGCACGCTAATTCACTGGAAGCCGCCGACGCACAGTGGGCTGAAATCGAAAAAAGCTGGACAAAACCTCGAAAATGGTTTTTTTGAGTACGGAAGTTGAAACTTTGCACAGTTGTTGCCAACACATTAGTGCATTTTTTGACGCAAAATATTTTTCATAGGCTAATTTTTTATATAAAATACATAGCCTCAAAGTGGAACAAATTTGGCGCAAATTGCCCGCTTTGAATTTTTTTCGAAATTCAGCATGTTTAAACTAATGTCACACCTTTAGTAGTAATTCAATAGCAACAAATATTTATAAATTTGTTAAAAGGTTTGTTATCATCGATTACCATCAACTTTCACGACTTAGTTGTTGTATTTGTGACCAATACGATACAAAATGGCGGACCCTGTTTTTCGTCGAATTTTTGTGTTTATGTAGGATTTTAAAAAAAGGATCACCGAGTTACCTCGAGATATTTACACCACATATACAACAAAGTATATAGATTATGATAATCGGAAGTACAGCTGCGACCACCTGCGACGCCGAAATTAAGATCGATTTTTCGAACGTGCGGCACCGCCCGGAGCTGGCTGCTGGCCACGGGAATTGCCGTACTCGACGGATGTTGGATAGTGAATCATTTTAAGCAAATTTATTGAATAAAAGCTATGATATATTATTACTGCATTTATTTTCCTTTTGTTGTAACCCGATTTCTTTACTGTCTTGTAATATTTATCGCCGATGCAGTACAAAATGGCGGACGCTAATTTCAGTAACATTTTTGCCCGTGTGTGGCTGTATAAAAAGGAGGACGCCGAGTTGCTCTCAGATATTTACATCGTAATTGCATCAAGCCTTTTAGAGTCCTCATCCACGGAAATAATCTGCGACCGTTGACAACAAACTAAATAAAATCGATGTTTTTACCGTGCCGCGCAGTCCGCGGCTGCTCCCTGGGCTCATGGATTGTCGTGACGCAGCGTACATTTTAAAGCGCTATGAATGCAAAACCTTTTCTGAGGATGTATTTAATGTTTTTATTAACTCTATAGGCTTTTAGGCTTCTTCCTCAGTCATTCCATTTTTAATAAAAGGTTATCAATGAATATTTAAATGAACCCTATGTACATGTAATAGCATCACTCCGAGTCGGTTGATGAACTGTCGCTATCACTTCGAGGCTGCAGGATTCCTGGGTCATCGTCATTTAGTAACAGTAAATTCCTCACTTCTATCGGCATTCTAGCCGATTCCCGTTAATCCCGATTAGAATTCCCGTGGCCAGCAGCCAGCTCCGGGCGGTGCCGCACGTTCGAAAAATCGATCTTAATTTCGGCGTCGCAGGTGGTCGCAGCTGTACTTCCGATTATCATAATCTATATACTTTGTTGTATATGTGGTGTAAATATCTCGAGGTAACTCGGTGATCCTTTTTTTAAAATCCTACATAAACACAAAAATTCGACGAAAAACAGGGTCCGCCATTTTGTATCGTATTGGTCACAAATACAACAACTAAGTCGTGAAAGTTGATGGTAATCGATGATAACAAACCTTTTAACAAATTTATAAATATTTGTTGCTATTGAATTACTACTAAAGGTGTGACATTAGTTTAAACATGCTGAATTTCGAAAAAAATTCAAAGCGGGCAATTTGCGCCAAATTTGTTCCACTTTGAGGCTATGTATTTTATATAAAAAATTAGCCTATGAAAAATATTTTGCGTCAAAAAATGCACTAATGTGTTGGCAACAACTGTGCAAAGTTTCAACTTCCGTACTCAAAAAAACCATTTTCGAGGTTTTGTCCAGCTTTTTTCGATTTCAGCCCACTGTGCGTCGGCGGCTTCCAGTGAATTGAAAAGAACCAATGAGTGGCAATGCCTGGACGGTCCATGCCTTCTCTATCATTGCCACGATGAAAGAGAAAGGAAACGATGAGCCAGAAAAGCAGATGATAATGATGCACAGGGAGAAGCATTCAGCGCCCCCCACACAGAACGCACAATCGCTAAGAAAGTACATAAATCGGGGCGTGAGTGGAAGAATATCTTCCATGAGCGTCCGTCAGACGCTGCTCAGAGCAAGCATCCTGGCATCAGCTGGAAAAATATTCGAAAAATACGAGCATACAAACAAAGGCAATTAAGAAGCACAGAAAGAAAGCAGGCAGATATGTCTCGCCCGCGCACGCTCGAGGCATGGCATTCAGAGGACTCAGACGGTGCATCGCATTCGTTGAGAGAAGGACCACGGGCATTTAAAGTCACGCCTAAGGCGTTAACAACGCATTTGCTATGGTCACAAATTCATGAGTGAGGACAAAGTTTGAGTGTGTGCGAGTTATTTAGAGATATCCTTCGTGAATTTTTCGCTTTGAGTAATATTGAGTTCAGTCGGAAATTAGTCGAACTACGTGATCGATGGAAGGGATAAAAGGGACGAACATAAATATCCTTATTTATGTGATATCCCATAGCCTTAGTCACAATATTCAGTAATTTAATTAAACTGGAAAAAAAATATTAAGAGAAAAAGTGAGAATGCCTAAATATTTGCTTTCAATCCTTGTACTTACCTCACCAAACAACTTGAAGGTCACTGATGCGACTTTCATCTACGCCTTGAGGGCATTGACCATATTGTATTTATTTTGAATTGTTAAGCAAATTCATTAAAAAAATTAAAGTATCGTAGATTATGCATAAAAAATTTAACTTAGGCTGAACAGATAAAAATTGTATACGAACACAAATTACCGTTGCTTTAAAACGGTCAACTTTAATTGTTTATATAATTTATACATAATATTAAATTTAACAAATAACAGTCACAGATATGAAAAAATACCTCGATTTATTTGATGCGTATCAATCTTCACCTTGAATGAATAATTGAATACAATATCTATTTTTAATATTTAATTGTTTAAATAATAGGCCATTTAAAAACAATAATATCAAAGATACGACAAAAATAACTTCAAATTCGTATTCAGCGGACAAAGTTCTTCTAAATAGCTTCTTCATAATACAACAGTGACTACGAATAAGAGCGGTAATAATTTCGACCACCTTTTTTCGATTTTGAACCACTGTGCAGCGTTACAGTAAATATTCTTCTATCCGAAAAAAACTCTTCAATTTTGTGGCATAAAATCATTTATATATATCACAGTTCGGGTGAAAGTTGGAGATGTAACAACAAATCGCAACGTACATGCATGAATATGCATCTTACCACACAGTAAAAGAAGTAAAACCAAGAATTTTCTCGCCGGAATGAGGTCGTCAACTGTTTCCTCCATTATCTTCCCATTATGTCCCGTTGAGGGCAGCACACTTCTATGATGGTTGATGATGGTAATACACAAGGGGACTGTATAGAAGAAGCCTAATTCCACCCCTTAGAAGCCTGATTTCTGTTGCCACATCGCTTGCATTTTAATCGGTTTTCAAAAAGGTCCGCGGCGCTGTCATGAGTGCAATGACATCAACTTTAATTCATTAGTTTGCAAAATATGTTTTTAATTACGAGGAAAGCACTGAAAGGTTATGAATTGGATTAATAATATAATAATGTATATAAATTTCGGTTAATACCGCTAATTACACCTTATTTCCCCGTAAACTTGGATTAATTTGTCCGGCAGCGACGCGAGTGGCCACTTTTGTAAACCCATTTAAATTCGCAGTGGTTGAAAGTACATTTTGAGGCCGATTCGCGGATCTTATTTTGTAATATTCGTAAAAACCAAGTAAAACCCGGAATTCGCTCGTCGGAATAAAGTCGTCAATTTTTTCCTCCATTATCCTTCCATTATGTCTCGTTGAGGGCAGCACCGTTCTATGATGGTAATACAGATGTGGTGTAAATGTACATAGGATGGATATATACGTGACGTTCAACGTCGTGTGAGCGAGTATAAAGGAAATGATTGTTTTTCTTCGTAGCCTCAAGAGTAGCGTTTCGCCTTCCTAGTCGAAACGATCGCCACTCTGCCTTTTGAGAGAAGTGGGGGATGCAGCGGGTGATGGCCGGCGAAAAGGTTTTCCCTGTTTTTACTTTATCCTGTTGGGTAGAAAAACGTGGTAAGACGGTCATGGATCCCGAACGGAGAGAGTTCGGGTCTTCCGTTGGTTTGCCAGCCTCTTGCTTCCTCCACATGAGTAACATGGACCATGGATGCACACCAATTAAATTCATTATTTGCAGATGTATTGCCCTTAAGCTCTGGTTTCCATAAACCTCTCATCCGTGACTGCGTGATGCGCAGCGGCGTGATCGCGGGCACAGGAAAGTGAGGCATAAATCCCGCAATGCTGGCCATATTTTAATCTTATTTCGTGACATCCGCGTAGGAGTATTTTATGCATTTTTTTAAAGAAAAGATGGATCTCTGAAGTAATTATAGGCAAATTTAAGTGTTGATTTTGAGGAAAATTAGGCTTCAGGCAAAAAATTATTTCCTTCTTACAATTTTGCCTCTCATGACCCGAAGGAGAGTGCCCGGCTCTTCTTCATATGGTCAGTATGGCTACACAGCAGGCGTGGAAACATTTACTAGCCGCGTCCGTTGGCTTTTGGCAACCAAAGCCAACGGACCAAAAGCCAATGGACCCGGTGAAAACCGGAAGAGAATGCAAAGGTCATATGATCAACGCCACGAAAATCTTCGAACCTACAAATTTACTAGCATTCGACTTGTGGTGCTACCGAAGAACAATGAAAATTCAACGGATCGACCGAGTATGTAATGAGGAAGTGCTTATAAGAATAGAAGAGAAGTCTTCTAAAAATCTTGAGGAGAAGATGGGATAACGGGAGATTTTGATGAAGCTGTGTGTAGGTATGTAGTTGGGATACTTGAGTCATAGTCCCATAGGTCTGTAAGCAGTGTATTACCTGTATCCTTCAGCCTGGACTTAAAGCTTTTTTAATAGGCGTGAAATTAAATCGTTGCCGGTAGGGAGTTTGTCAGCTGATCTGAAATCTTTTAAATTTAACCGGTCACTTACTGGCCGCGCCGAAGGCGCGTCGATATTTACTGTACCGGCGAGCCAATCTCATCTCTACCAGTCAGACAGAATTACAGTAATACAGGTGACGTGCGCATATGTTCTGTTGTCGTTTGAAGTGTTGTTTAAGAGAAGAGGAAACTTAAAAACTAATAACAGTGCAATTGCAAAGAGATATTAGCAAAATATAATTGATTTCTTTTTTTTATTTATATATATGTATTTAAGAAATTTGGTCAGAATATATCGGCCGAGAGTAAACGTCAGGTGGCTGCTGATAGGTCCGATTTTGCCACCTTTTTTTATTTCTTCCCTCGTCGGAATCATTCTGTCTCTTAGAAACGTAAGCATCGATGGATACCTACAACCGATGGACAGCCCGAGTTCAACTACAAGAAATCGTGGAAGGGTTACGGATGACCCGGAATGATTTACATCGGACAGGTTATAATGGATGTAAAATATAAGAAAGACTCCACTATGAAAAGGCTAGCGGCGTGGAGAGCTGCGTCAAACCAATGGTAGGATTGTTGACGGATTTTTGTTGAACCTAGAAGGTCCCGGCCTGGTTTGAACTGATCCGGCCTACATCGATCGTCATTCCATTGTATGCACTTCGGTGGTTTCCTTTCGGAGTCATGGGAAGGTTTAAATACGAGTGAATGAAGATACGTAGTTGGTGGGTCGCCCGCGATTGCTTCTTTGAATGAATAATAAATGAAGACTAAGTGTCGTTTCCATTGATGAGCGAACGCAGCACAGCGTTGGAACGTGGTGCTTTCCTGGAGGACGCAATGTAATGGATGGATAAATCGTCCTTGAGATGACTACTAAATGAGAATTAACTAAGCGGACGTTACGATGAGGAGATGCTGGAGAATAAAAATAATAAATTTACTGCCTTAGGATGATATCCTCTCGAGCATAGGAAGTATAAAATACAAAATTGGACTCCGTAATCCTATGTATAATTAAAGAAAGGTCTTTCTCAGAAATTCCGCATTTGTTCCGTTAATACTGTACCTAGAATGATAAATGAGGTATTAATTTTAAATTTGAATCACTGGCTTCTGACGAAAAATGCAATCTCAATCTCAAATTTCACTACTAAGCCATTAATTTGACTTGAAAGTTTCGTTTTTTCCATGCCGATTACTCGCTCGGGGTATAATGACTCTACACATTTTTTTATATTCTACACTACAAATAAAGGTTTAAAAACCCGTTAAATCCGTAACTGAACCAAAGAAAGGTAACATAAAAAGGCAAGGATATTAAAAAATCAATTCTAAGAAGTATTAAGTATGTTAAACGTTCCCTAAAAGACACATCCTGTGTAAGGAACTTAAAAGATAGAGTGTGTAAAAAAAGTGATATATTATTCAGTAACATACGTCTTGATTGTTGTTACTGATAACAAAACTCTCTTGCCTGTATGGTATTCATATGCTTTGTATGTTTTTGCAAGAAAATAGGCATAAAGAAAGTACTTCATGATGCATCTTCTTCTCTATGTAAAACCCAATTACACCCTTTTCTTAACATACTAATTCCCTGATAGCGTGAAAAACTGAAATTTTGGCAAGGGTTACGTAGTTTGACAACAGAGGATAATATAAATAATAAAATGAGAAAAAATACCTCATTGAATCCCTGCAACAACAAAAGAGTAGGTAGAGTATAAAACAAAAATCATCAAAACAAAACTTGTCGATTCAGAATTATCTTAAGGATATGCAAAGTAGATTTTTAGTCAAGCGCACACAACAGTAATGCTGATCCATTGAAGAATGCACATAACACAAAAACATCATCAATTGATATGCGAGGGCCGTATTTTCTTTAAACCTCTGATCGCTCAGCAAGAAAATTATAAGAGCGACAGGCGGGTACTGCACGGATATGGCAACTGCGCATCCGCCGCACCACACGCTCAAGTCATTTCCGACCGTAAGCTGTAAGACCGTAACCGTAAGTTGCAAGTTTAAGGTTAGTCGCAATCTCATTAGCCACACTGCCTCAATTTATTCCCCCGCCAAGTGTGCACTGCGGAGCCACGGGCAGAAAACTTGTCTAATTGCTTCAGCATTTATATGTCTTTTATACCGATACATGAGAATTTTTTAATAAACTATGGCTAGAGTGTGAAATATTACTCCTATTCCCATTGGAAACAAAAGGAGAGACATGCTTACTTCCGGAAGTGTTATGATTTGTGACAATGCCCGTCATCTCAGCGCTGATGCAGCCCAACTGCTCCTTCAGCAATTGCAATGGGACATTATCGATCACCCTCCGTGCAATGGCGACCTAATGCCGTGTGACTTCCATCTTTACGCCGAAATGAAGATGTTGTTGGTTGCCAGGAGGGAGGCGTTTTCAAACGAGCGACGAGCTTTAGGATAAAGGCATAATTCATTGGAAGTCGTTCGCGGCAACATCCTATGAAGAATATATTGTAACATAATGTAAACAAGTCACCATGTTGTTTGTAAATAATTTAAAACTAACAATGGTAGTGAGGGACGGAGAGATTGTTGTGAACGAAAAATGGTGGGGGTCGTGTATGGAGAGAAGGAGGAGGTAGACGTGATATAAAGAAATATCGGGAGAAAGACTAAAGTAGCGGTGTATTGAGAGAGCGGAGGAAGAAATACGGCAGAATTCAAGATCGGCAGGGAGAAGGAGAGAACGCAGAGAAAAGGAGGCGCCTACGAGAGAGAAGAGAACGGGAGGAAGAGATACGGCAGAACTCAAGATCCACACTGGTGCCCTTCATGGCGGTGGTTCAGTGAGTGGTAGTACGGATATAATATAATGATATATGAGTATAATGATAATATAAATGGGATTGTGATAGTCATGGTGGCTTTTTGATGTTGTTTTTTGCTCCTAAGTTTCAAAATGTAGAGCTTGTTTTTGAATTTTACTGAAATTATTTGTTAAGCTAGTAGTGGATATTTTAAAATCGTTACAATATAGTAAAGCTTGTGCACAGGTACGACCAATTCCTCAATTGCCGCGGCGATTATGTCGAAAGGACGCCAAAAGTGTGCTCAATAATCAGTGACGAAATAATTTTTAATCAGTCATTTCGTCTTCTGTTCATGGCCTATCGGAGCTTGAAAAAAACGGCCCTCGTATCTAGGTACACGAAAAGAAATAATCCAGTTCAAACACAAAAGTATAAGCTCATAAGAATTAGTGAGAGATAATTTACGGAAAGGTAACATGGTGAAATAAAAACACAGTACTATTCCACAACCTTATATTTTTGCAGTCTACTAGTTTCAACGTTTACACCGTCATTATCAAGACTCGGTCTTGATAATGACGGTGTAAACGTTGAAATTAGTAGACTGCAAAAATATAAGGTTGTGGAATAGTACTGTGTTTTTATTTCATCATGAATATCTCATCGTTCCACCAAGTAACGCCTAAATCTGTTGATTTTATGGTGAAATTTATTTACATGAACGCAATAAGCAGGCAATACAACTTGAATAGGAATACAATCTTCAATGTATTCGAGCAAATAGGTGCTCAAAATTATGCTCAAATGAATACTTTGGAGAATTCTTTCAGAATATTGAATTTACCAAAGTGGCTTATTGTAACGTGGTACTATTGGTGTACAGTATCCCTTGCACATACGAAGTTTGTTTAATTGTACGCTCCAACTTTTCGGCATATTCAATTGAGAGGACCTTGCACCAGCGTGAATGAAATGAAAAGCTTGTAAATCACCCTGTTCAAATTAGAAATCTGCTAACAATTCTAGAATAATAGATAACCCAGAAAAGAAAATGTCTCCTGCATTTTTGACAGCTTACGATGATCAAATTTTAACTAAAGGAAATATATTCCCTCAATGTTTGAGCGCGCGATACTAGATAACCGAAAAAGGCGTCAAGTTAGCCAGGATATAATGCTGATTGCTGAGTATTTGAGATGCGCATGCTAGCATGACTCGCGTTGATTATGTAATTATCAAATGGTGTGATACAAAGGATAACGAAACGATGAAAATTCAGATGGTATTGAATTTTAAATGGGCAAATGCTTTTTTTATCCCGACTTCAGTGCTACGAACGCATTCAAAACGATTTTCACTGAAAGTACTAGCGCACCGAAAAAATTGAAATTATCGTTCAGAAGGATTGAATTCATGCCTTCGCTTTACATATTGAATTAAATTTTTGCTTTCTCTTCCATGAGCTGAATGTTTTTAAATATCCCACTGGTTTTCCCTTCTGCTGATACCAGTATTCATCGGCGTAATAATATTATTCCTATCCGCGGGTTATTTGCTTTCGATAAAAATTTATTAGGTCTCCAATTCTTAGCGTTAAATTGAACAACGCGTGGTTGAATGGATCTCACGCTGTGAGCATACACGTGCACCTATATGCCGCCAAATTATATAAAATAAAAGGGTTTCTCTGGCGAATGTATAGTAACAGAGGCGGATTTAGGAGTAAGCACGGGGCACGTGAATTGACCACCCCCCTGACGCTTAGATTTTTATACGATTATTATTATTATTTTCGTTTTTCTATTGAATTACGGAGCCTCAATCATTTAATTTCATTTTAATAAATTTCACATTACAATAAAGAGAATAATACGTACAGTAATTGTTTTATCCTGTTTTTAGTCGCAAGTATGAGAAGATGGCTTGTCAATCAGACCCTAATACCCCCCAAAAGAACCCTGGATCCGCCTATATAGTCATAGGAGTACGTTTTTTCCCTTTGAAAATTAAAGACTAACATGAGACCCCAAAATACAAAATCAAAACAGTCACAACAAAAAATTTTTACCTCTATTACATGTAAACGACATTAAGATTCATTTTTTACAAATTTAAATAAAAATTATTCCAATACGTTTTATATTTTGTATTTTTTCAATTATTTGTCACAAAAATGAATAATAAGAGCATATTGCATATTAGGAGGATACTCATCCCTACCAAAGACCTTTGTTTAGGCACACGGGACATTGCACAATTGTACCGCTAGTCATGTCTCAATCATAATTTTATCTATGGTTGGACAAGAAGGGAAGGACAGAGAGAAATCCGAAAAGCCAGCATTACCCTGCTCTCAGCGAAAGGTGCCATGGTGACCACGGCTTGAACGTCCCATACGACGTACTCGTTGCGCTGTACTTTATGTACTCCCCAAAAAGCATTCACTTTGAGATCTCGCTACCTTTGATAAAACTATACCACCGCCAGCAAACGAACGCAGGCCCACAGAATAAAGAGACAATAGTCTATCTACCATAAGAAAATTGATCTCTACCACCGTTAGTTTAAAAAGGGATTTACGTCACAGTAACATCACCCAATAAATAATAGTATTATAGGAGATTAATGGTGGTAGATAGGAGGTTACAGCTATCATCGAACAAATGCATTAAACGTTAGATACCACCGAATACGTGGATAAATCATTCGTGTACACAATGAACGGGTTGAGTACGAGATAATGACTTCATTTTGTGCGAAGTGAGTTCGAGCGTTTAATGTGGTTTGAAGGTAAATGAGGGCTGCTGAATGAGATATTTTGTGAACTCTGGAGTGGATTTGGGGCGGAAATTGGAATCCAAAAAGGAATTACAGGCGTAAGCACATTAGGTTTGGCGCGGTGAGACAATTTATATGCGAAGTAAAGCGCAATACAAATGAATATATTGATGACAAACTATCAGCGTAATGGGGAGAAAGGGATGCAAATATCGCAAATGGGATCGTGATTAAAGCGTGGAAGAATGCGAGCTGAATGCGTCTGGAATGTTAAGATAGTATTTACAAGGGTTACTAAGGGTGACTAAATCCATTCCGGCGATGTTAGCTGAATTGATTGTTTCAAAATTGAAACTGATTAATAGGATAAATGGCATAGAAATAACTATAGGAGTGCCGCCAATTAATTTTATCCAATTCAACGAAGAGGATTTAACAGTGTAGTGAATGTGTAAAAAAGACAATATTACAGATTAGGTTCGTCACGGTGAAATAATCGACGGGGTGTGAAACCAAGAGGTTCGAGTGATTTTTTTCTTAAAAAGAGTTAGGAAAATAAATAAGGTATGTAAGTAAAAAAAACGCTATCAAATAGAAATTTAGTAGTGCTATTTATCGCCCACCAGATGTCAGCACAGAACAGAGACTCACTCGAATCCGTTGGCAACCGAGTTATAGCATGTTTCGCCTATCAATTTCTGTACCTATCTCTGTTTAGAAGGAAAACCACTCCTCGGCTTCTCTTCAATTTATATGCAAATGAAAGCACAATCATAACAATTTCCCGAAGAATAACATAAGAATATATTTACCAGAGCTGCATAACAGGTTAACAATAAACAAACTGATCAAGCTGTACAAGTCGTGAGTGCCAAGAGGTCTTCGTTCCATTACCATCTTTCGCCGACGTTTCTCTTCTATGTTCTACGCCTATCACAGTGGGCTCTCCCGACTTCTTAGAGAAGGTAGTGCTGCTGCTACGTAGTTGGATTTCTTTAATGAATCTTCAGCTTCATTCAGAAGAAAAGTTTGGATGTTTTCAGAGTTTGGTCCACATTTGCTTGGAGTTATTTGATTTTCTATACATTTAAAAAATAATTACTTGATATACATTTAATTTTTTTTCGTTCTAGTTGTTGTTACTTTCAAAATAGTTGAATTTTTGTGAAATGGTGCTATCCATGGAAATAAATAAATAAATAAGCATTCCCACACCGCGATCTTTTCGTAAATCAACTCGTTACAGATCCCGAAAAGAATTTTCTCCATCACGTAATGTTTTAAAAAAAACAGCATCATAGTTAAAATATTAAAAGTCATTTGGCATTGTAATTAAAGCGTTAAGTAATCGATAACATACTTTTCAGGATCCGTAATGAGTTTAGACTTTCGAAAATATCGCGGGATGGGATTGTTAACCTGTTATGCAGCACAGGAAAAAATATCCTCATGTAAATAACCCGGAAGGTGTTATAATAATAATGCTTACGGATTAAGTTACTGATTGGTAATAATTGAGGATTCCTAATGATATATTTGTGCTTCCCTAAAATAAGCATTGCGCATAGTTTAAAATCTCCATTAAATGGATCAAAATTGGTGGGTATTTATAAAATGTATTAGCTTAGTTAGAATATAAAAAATTCATATTTATAGCAAAAAAGGTAAGCCAAAATTCGTGTCTCCTCTTTTTTATTAATTTAACATTTAATTGTGTATTAATTATTGTAAAAAACATTGTAAAAATCTTTCATTCCAATGTGTAACAAATTAATCTAAACAAATTCATTCTTAGCGCTGAAGAAGGTAAAATAATATACCGAAAGGTTGGCCAAAAGTTTTGCATTTAATCCTTAAACATTGCGCATAGTTTAAAATCTTCATTTAATGGATCAAAATTGATAGGTAATTATGAAATGTATTAGCTTAGTTAGAATATAAAAAAGTCATATTTATTGCAAAAAAGGTAAGCCAAATTTAAATGTATATCAAGTAATTATTTAAAAAAAAAAGTGTATAGAAAATCAAATAACTCCAAGCAAATGTGGACCAAACTCTGAAAACATCCAAGGCAGTTTTGCATTTAATCCTTAAGCATCTACACTCCAAAATAACAATCACAGTTAAAAATTGGGGTCAAGAGAAAGGAAAAAAACTCGATTTAAAAAAATGTTTTTGAAAAATGTGTCTTTAAAAATGGCAGTTTCGTGGACGGTCTTACACTCACCCTGGCACTGTAAAAAAACAATAACCATCACGGAATTATGATTCCTCTGCATCTCATCGCAAATCGCATGATGCTTAAAATTGAATCCCCCACTGCAATCCTTAATTAAAGCGCTCATCGCTGAGATTCAGCCGACCCAGCGGCCATGCAACCCATCCTCCCCCTCAGACTCCAACCGCTCCCCTTCCTCCTCCCATACATATAGATCTCTTCCCAGGCACGGCCGTGGATTCTGCAGCGAGTGCTCGCGAAGCCCCGGCGGATGAGCGGGTACGAAAAATTGAAATAATGATGAAGCGTGTAAAAAAAAAAAGAAATCGCGAACTCTCTTGCGAATATACCCTCCCCTTACCCTCTCGCCATATTCAATGTGTTGAGGGTTGAGCAGATGAGCGGGAAGGGGGTTGGGGCGGACACTAAATGGTGGACAAAAAGTGTGGAGAAGAATAACAAAACACGATCGTACATTTCGATCGCTGTAATATATAATAGTCTATGTCCCCAGTTGCCTCCTTCACGAAGAAGACAAAGAAACAGTCAAAAATTTGAAACTACAGGAGTGTTTATTCATCTTTATTCGTGTTTGACGACGTTTCCGTAGTATTTTGTTTTTGTTGAAAAAGAAAGCGAAAACATTTATTGGGGGTTTCTTTTCAGAGAAACAATTAACATTTTGTATTCGTTGCCTCGTTCATTGGTTAATCATATAAGATACCGATTTATCAAACAAAATTAGAATCAAGGTAATCGAGATAAAAAATCCGTCATCATCTGAAAAGGAATTCATGTGAAAGAACACGAATTATTTTCCATTTAGCAGCTGTAAATCCAAGATTTTTCTGACTACTCTTTTGTTTCTTCCAAAGTATTGCTCGGTCAACTCGCAATTCGTTGAGGGTTAATCAGATGAGCAGGAGGGGAAGGAGTGGACGCTGAATGGCGGAAAAAAGTGAGAAGATGAAAAACAAAACACGATAGTGTATTTCGATGGCGATGATTTACATGCAAATATATCCCAGACCCCACTTGCCTCTTTCCCGAAGAAGACCGATAAACGGTCGAAAATTTGAAAATACATGTGTGAGTGAAATAAGATTTTATGCTTTCACAGCGAAAAATGTGGGAAAACTTTTCTCGGGTTTTCCATCGGGCTGAATATTCCATTTTAGCCGACTTTTCGACCTCAGAAAAGTGCTCACCGCTGAGAAATTGAAATTATCGGGGCGACAGGGCTGAGCTTAGCTTTGAGTGTTGAGGCAAGATAATGTACGTACGGAATACGCCAGCAGCTAAAAATATGATAGGTGGTTTAAATCGACTCAACTATGTAATTTTCTTTATCGTGCATCATTAAACTTTTTGAACTCGCAGGGGCGTCCACATCACACCATATTACAAGCAACTAAGATGGATCAACGTCAAATAGCTAAGAGAATACCTTCTGGGATCCTTTTTGTTTGTTCTATTTAAAAACATATCACCAAAGTATATGTATGATTTGTTCCTTAGATTTCCCTCTGTCTCTACAATGTCCCCTACGTCTGATCCTAAACTATTGTATTTCCCAGGGCATTGCATCACTGTTTGTAGTAAATCATTTCTTGTAACAGCTTATCATATATTGGAATAAGATGACAACTTAAGTTAAAAATTACATATATGTCAAAACGTTTTAACTAAAATGTTATGATTTTTACTTTCTCGGGAAAAGCATACATTAATCTTATTTTTGTCAAGTTTTTCGCTCTTGTTATTATATTTTTTGTACCATTTTGTTATTATTTTAGTTAATAAAATGAAAGTTTTTGTGTTACATAAAATCCGGCTTGATGTATATCTACATTTGCCTATTTTTTACTCATTACATGCATTTGCTATGTTATGAAATGGGAAAACATTATTCCTAGAAATTTCAAAACATGAAAAGTTTATCTATTTTTGTAATCATCAATTTTTTAATGTGGCTGCAAACTGTATTATATGTTCCTATGGATTTTTTCTTGAACAATCTATCCATCAATCTAAATTATCTAAATCTGCGATCTCTCCATATTCCAGAAAATGCTGCAATATGCACGTAATAGGATTAATATATAATGTATTCCACGATTTTAACCTCGTGTGTCGGTAACACATGGAGTCCTCTCGTTTCGGTAAATATTATCCACTACCTCGCCGAAGAAATTTCCATTGAAACCTCGGTATTCATGCAAACTGCGTTATATTTTCACCCTAAAATATTCTTTTTGACGTCTCTCAGCTGTCTTCTTAAAGGACTTCCAAGAGAGTTCTTATTTTCTTCTCTTAGGGCTGAAATATGAGCTGCCTGGAACTAAAAAAATGTCCATCCAACTTTCCAAGAATCTGAATAATCACATTATATTCTTTGCTTCAAGTTCTCTCCTCTTTCACCACCTGGGATGTGATTTCGCAAATGATGTTTTGAGCGGAGTATATCTTGGAGAGGCATTTCAAGAGAGAGGTTTGCCAGTTTTAAATACACCAACCAAACTCTCTTTTTCTTAAATTTATTATGATGCATCTAATCATATCCAAATGTTTCAATAAAGTCAAATTTCAAGCAAAAATGCTTTTCCACGACTAAAATTGACGCCCTCTTTTACTGTGTATGAGAAAGGCGAGGAATATTTATTTCACTCATTAAGAGACGATATTTGTTCAACCTAGAAATAGCTCATCTCAGTGACTACTTTCAAATGAAATAATAATTTATCTTCTTGGTTGAACTGACGACGAAGATAGGATGAGAGGTGCCAAAATTCATTTTCTAAATTCATCAAAAACATTTGAATTGTTTAGCGTCATCCAAAAAAGACTGCATCACACAATTGAGCTTGCAGGAAAAATCGTCGAACCTATTTATTTGTGAATCGGCTTGGATTAACACAAAAATTGATAAGTAGTAATTTCATTCTCAAAAATGATGCAATCAACCTTTATGCAGCGTATATTAGAAAAGGTAATGAAATTATCACGAGAATATATTGACTAGAAATTAATAAAGTTAATTTTATCCAGACAAAGAATATCTGAGAATCAGAAAATAAATAACGTCTCAGAAATTTTTTTTTTCATTAAGGTACATAGTCGCATCGAATAAATTTCATTTGAATAGAAAATATGACCCTTATTTTCAGTAATCTTTGCAAGCAAATGAAAATGATACACGAATAAGAAATTGGATTAAGTAATCATTATCTGAATAGTGTCTGACTGACTCTGATCATGTGAATAATCTTCGATTCTCATTATTTAATCTTTCAACTAATGAGACGACATTCTCAAATGTTGTTTTGCAGTGAAATAGACTTCGAAAGATATTTCGAGCGAGATATGTAAGCGGATTAAAGGTCCTCTTTTCTAAATAAATAAATAAAAATTATGCAGGCGGATTTTCCAAAAATATGGAGAAGATTTTCAAGTGGCAAAAGATTACCTTAATTTTAACTCGTGGTTTAATTTGGAAGAATTAAAGCAGGGTATTCTTACTTCATTGAAACAAAACCGAGATGATTATGAAGATACCAACTCCTGTGAAAGATAGAGCCAAGATGCCGTTTGCATCCTTGTTTTTTTCCTAACTAGGAATTAAAAATGTGTTGGAAGTCGATTTGAATGCCACAATCATTGATTAAAAAATGATACATTATTAAGGAAGTCTTCTTAGAACGAATTTAATACAAGTCACAGTGTTTCAGCCACTAAAAAAGAATCACAACTAGTAACCTTGCGTAAATATGCTTAGATTCTGGTAATAGGATTTACATCAGGCTTTTGCAGTGCTCCCGTTAAACAAACAAATTTGCGTACTTTAGAAGCAATAACTTATGAATCAAGTGAAGGAATGTTCGATCTATATATATCGTTGCTTGGGAAGGATAGCACCTACCCAAGGGAGTGAAAACTTGGTAGTGTGTCAAGAGGTGTGCTTGTCTGACAGGATATCCAACAACAGAGGTTGTATGACATCTACATCTACATACTACCCCGCAAGCCGCCTAAAAAGTGTGTTAGGAAACCAGCCGTTTACACATAAAAAAGAAATACTCCAACGAAATTACGACTGGCATGTATTAAAGTCCTTTATGGTTCGGGGGATAAACGAATTCCCATACCTATCCGTTCGGCAAAACATATCTCTGAATTTATCGCGTCTGTCAGACCTGGAAATATAGTGAGGCTCTAATATTATGTCCTCCGCGTCGCTCTTATAGATATCCATTCGCAATTGTTCAAGCAATCTAAGCCTACCGCGCAGCCTCCGAGTCTCCTGCGGCTCCCAGCCTAATTCACTAAACATCTGTGTAACGCTGTCTGTATGCCCGAAATTTATGACGTGACGCAACAAATGGTAATGAGAACACGACGCAAAGGATTAAACCGAAAGTAGCATCAAGGGGTTGGAGAGCATGAGATGCACATACGTACTTACTTTGGTTCCTATCCGTTCGGTAGGGTGGAAACGCATAGCGGACATACAAACAGACATCCTCTTTTATACATATGGATTTCGTCCAGTGTTTCGATTGAAAAGAAGATTTACCACTATTTGGAATTTCGGGGATTTCGTTTTAAAATTTAACTCGAGTTATAGGCCAAAAATCAAGAACTATAGGAAATTTTGCTTTAAATTTAAGAAATAAATATTTTAAACTCAAGGCCGAATCGGTTTTTAATATTTTCAACTGTAAGGTGTTTTCCTCTGAAAAAAAAACATTTAATTACTGGCGCTGCCTAATTCCATCAACACATTATTCGTAATATATATAATCATGCGAAATTCTTTATATGAAGACAGAGTATGCTGAGTTTTCATAAATATCATCTTACTATTAGGACAAAGATTGGTAAGGATGATAATTATTTTACGAGCTATATTCGATATAGGAACACGTTTGACGGCTAACTATTGAGTACCTTGAAAGACTTTATATATCATCCTTACAATGTCACGATACAACTCGAAAACCAGCTCATAAATATTTCTTGCAGTAAGTACCTCGTAATTGACGATGTATGTGCTAAAGCCAATCAGATAATTTCTACATGGAATAGGAATTTCTTTTTTCTCACATATAAGGGCTTCTCTTATATATCAGGGGAGAAACTGTTTCCGAACATAACGGATGTTTTTTATCATTTTTACTTTCTCCTGGACGTCGATCAGAGAAATTGGAAAGGTTTTTCATCAGCTGTGCCGAGCATTATCTCGGAGGTATTAATTAAAATATACTATCTGATACTGCAGCCCTAGCATAAAGACAAGGAGCACCCAAATATCTTAAATATCATCTACAATGAAGGATAAAGGACAGCTCTAGATATGAAGGTTACCATTTATAAGGAATAAACTACTTAAATTATTTTTTCTAAGTTAAATAGCCTTTTACGTATAGTCTTCACCGTCAATTATAAAGAATCAATTTAAAAATTCTTGTATATTTTCTATGGCTCACTCTAATTGGTCAATCTATATAGTTTTAAGGTCTAGTGAAGAATTTTTCAATTGAGTTAAGACATCTGCGCTCACATGCTGTGGGCGAGGATGAAGCTGTTACTCCAAAATCAAGGGCATTTTTGAATCAGCTAAAATTTCTCCACTACACCGATTAAAAGGCTCAAATATAAGATGTTGAATATTTGTCATTTCTTTGCTAAAAATAGTGAGTAAGATATGAAAAATAATACATTTCATTTCCTTCAAAGTCACAAACCTTTCATAATCCAAAAACTCTTCATTTAGATACAGAGGTTCCCACTGCTGCTAGGAAATAACTTCATTCATATTTGACTATAGAAAGATGTCTGGCAGTAACGGGAGAAATCTGGTCAACTTGTTTAAATATCAGCTCCCTTTTCCATGCTATTCCCGGGGCTCGAAGACATTCAGATACATAAAATTTTTACTCGCTGACTACTCTGCATTTTTATCCAGAGGTGATTACAGTCGCTAGGAGTTAGCTGCATTCACATTCGACTCTAGATAGCTATCTGGGGATATGATGGAGACGAATCTGCTCAACTTGTAAAATGATCAACTCCCCCGTCCATGATATTTCCGTGAGGCCAAGGGGGATTTTATGTAACAAAATGGAACAGCTGTTTTTGAAATCGATTATCCTCGACTATTTCTGCCTCGCGGTCGAAAATAACACCCTCGAATATCGCGGCTGTGTCTCTTCCCGACGAGCCACTTCCCGGGGCCACTGCCAACATTCATGTCACACTCCCCACAGAATGCTCAAGAGATATCAAAAGACGGCGCGGCGTTCGTGCGTGCGTGGGTGGAGAATCGGTGCGCTCGTGCATCCACACCGTATCCATTCCATCTTTCTGGATACTGGGTGACATTTTCCATGTAATTTATTGTATTTGTAGATACTCAGGTTTACTTTAGCTCTCTCAATAGGTGTTCACAGGTTTTTCACGCCCCCCATCTTGTGTAGGCGTTTTACTGCAGTGGGGTTTTTTCCAATAAGGACGGCAGTCAATATCCTGAGGTTTTACCCACGTTCACTAACATCTTTTAACACTTGGTCAATGGTAACTTTGTTAACTTATAATTTTATTTCTTGATTGAAAATGGAACTTCTGTTTCTTTTTATGTAATTTCTCTTCGTGTAATTTCATGAGCAAATTGACAATGTATTTAACTGCATATATTTCATGTTTGACGAGGGGTTAGATGGAGGATGGGACTTTCTAGTCCCAATCTCGCCCAATAAAGACGTTTATTATTATTATTATTTCTCAGCAAAGGCGTACCCAGGATCAAAACTAGAGGGGGGTAAGCCGAGGCCGTGCAGGCTGTAACACAGAAAGGGTTATGGAAAACAAAATTTCAAGAAATTATAGCAGCCCTGTGTTAGTTTTTAAGATTATTTGCTCGGGAAAAAATATTTTCATTTTAATTTCATTATCTATACTAATATCAATTATTTAAAGAATTTTTTTTTCAAAAAATTCTTTGAACTAAATTAAATTTTGCTTCTGGGTGGTGGCTGACCCCCCCTTCCCCCCTTGGGGGCCCCCTCTACGCCCATGTTTATCAGTGAGAAATTTTCATTGTAATTAGTAAGAAAATATTGCTGTACAGGTTTACCTACGTCTTGCTTCGCAATATTAGCTTTTTCAGGTTATTCTCAAAGGTTTAAATTTTAAATCCATATACATGAATTGCCATGAGAACCCCTGGACCGGGAATCGAGCCACGGACCTTTGGCTTTCCGGACCCTTGCGCATAACACTACGCTATCCAGGTTCCTAAACTCTCTTTGCCATTGTATCTAGGCTCATGGTACTAGATGTTGGGCTTTAAAATACATGTTCAATACCAATCAGAAGGTTGCTGATGTGAAAGTTATGCTCGTAAAATGAATGAAGCCTCCAATTTCAATGCCCAATATAAATTTCATATACCTCGCACAGTGGTCCCAGTAACCAAGGCATTGACTAAAAAATTAACTTTTTTTTGAAAATTTTTATGTGTTATATGCTAAGAATACTTTGTATGTCGTGCATTGTATCTCTTCCAACAAGAGGCAAGGTTGAAAGAATATTATTGTGGTTTAAAGCAATTCACCTTGACTTTTTGTACCGTCTACTTAACCAAGGCATTGACTCAAAAATTAATTTTTTTCCGAACAATTTGATTGGTATGGGAAAGGCTGTAATTGTTGTTTTTTTATAATTTAATCACTGCAATAGCATTGAGGTGGCTCACCACCATTTAAAGTAATATTCGTGCGTCGTGTACTGCATCCCTTCCAAATCAGACAAGGAAAGGAGACTTTTGTTGTGGTTTAAAGCAATTCGTCTCAGCCTTTTGCACCGCTAGCAAATGAGGTCCCATGTTAAGTCAAAATTTGAGCATGTTACTGAAACGCTCTCCAAAAAGGCTCGTGTTTCCATCCTCGGCAAACTCAAAAGGTATTTAAAAGCATTGAACGCTATGAAGCACTACATTTTTCACGATCCGCTTAATGAATGAGTCCTTGAATTGCATGAACTTTGATACGGGTGATATTTTCACGGGTAAAAGTTAACGCTTAGTAAGTTAGAAAATCAAGCGGAGTCGTAGTGTCTTCTGAGGAAAGTGGAATTGAAAGGAAAAACCAATGGATGAATTTTTAGGGGGATAAAAATTTATTACCCGCTTGCTAAGTATGAATAAGGAATTTTATCAAACCCATGGATTAACGATTCAACCCTTCTCAATTCTATGTAATGATGGATTTGCAGATTCAATTAAATACATAAATTAAAAATTTGACCACACTCTAAAGATGGTGAATTAGGTTAATCTTGGTTTTAAAAAACTTTTTATATTACTTAACATTGGGGAAACACTGAATAAAAATGTGAAAGTTATTTGCTAAAGAAAAATCCAACTTCAATATCAATAGGTCACCTAACTGTTCAGGTATGTTAAGTATCACCAGCATAGAATCTTATTGTATATTAAATGTAGGAAAATCTCTCCCCCTTCAATCAGTAATAGTGACAGGTTTCTGGGAATTCGATAATTCGCACAGACCAGTCCGTGAGTGAGTGCACTCGAGATTGCTATAATGTTATTTTTGCGCGGTCAAATAATACTCCACTTCTGAGAGCTACTTGATCACTAATTTAACCCCAATATGAGTTCTGTAAACTGGAAACAAGAGGAATAGTTAAGCGTTAATTAGAATTTAACGCTAATCGACGCGTAATTTCAACACGCTGATTAAAGTTTTATAATTGAGTGAAAACACATAATACTGAAAGTGACATGTAATCAGATAGGAAATTAAGCTGTACAGGCTTACCTGCATATTGTCCCGCAATATTAACTTATTCAGGTCATTTTCATAGGTTAAAGATTGTCTAATCAATAGTGCCCTTTCCTCGGTTTAAAAATTTTGTTTTCTGTTAGTTTTTATTTATTGAGCTATTGTTTGTTATCTTTTAAGTATTATTTATATAAGGAACAGCCAAAGCCTTTGTGCCATTTTTGGTGATGAAATATATAAATGCATGTTCGATACCGAAAAGAAGTTTGCATATGTGAAAGTTATGCTAGTACGATGAACGCAAACTTCAATCCCACTGCTGCTAATTCTGCGACTTACGTAAAGCCATTTTATTTAACTTGGAAGAAGGCGTTTTGCTTTACGTAGTCGATTTCTCTTTTTCAGGAAATCGTTTATTTCATGGTTGAAACTCATCAATTTTCACTTTTTTAGAGCAAAAGAAATTTCTTGAACATGAATTTCCAAATAGGTGGACCAGGCGATAAGATTTCCAGAATACTGAATAAAAATGTCTAAATTTTAGTATTTGCGATTTGTTTTTGGTTCCGACCATAATATAGTAATCAGGGAAAAAAAGCCTATAATAATCTTCTTTTCGATCGGTTTTGAATGGTTGACATGATGTACCATTCACCACTGTGACGTCGTCCGAACTTCAGAGTTAGGCAGATAGCCAGAGGGTGAAGTCTTTAGGGGGCTTAACCTCCTCCCCCCCAAATGTTTCCCTTTTGTGGCGACTGCCCGCCATAAATCTGCTTGTGAGACAACTAGCCCAGGGACACTTCCATCTCTTGACTTTCTCGCAACTACTGAATGTTGCGGACTTACGTCATGGTATGGTATCTGAAATGCGCTCTCAACGGGATATTGAGCCCTCATGCCGGAGCCCTAAAAGTAAAAATAAATCACAAAATCAGCTTTATTTCGTATAGCAACGCCTATAGAGATCAAGCTATGATAACCACGTCCGTTTCAGTGAAACCAGCGATCAATTAGAATTTCAGAAATAAAATTTCAGAAACGAAAATCCGTAAAGTAAGCTTAGAATTTCAGAAACGATATTCACAGCTTACTTTATAGCTTTCCAAAGCACGGACTCCAGCAAAAACATTACCGCTGAAGGCTACCTTAAGTGCCCTCCCCTAATCAATTTTCTGGCCACGCGCCCGCCTAAGAGTAAATACTGAGATAGAGGGCTCAAAGTGGCTGTCCGAGATATGAGAAAAACATGCAATTTCATTTGATGGGATTCGTCTCCCCTTCTCCACCGGGTCGAATTATTCATAGCCACATTGAGGCCGCTTACAGACGAAACGACTTCAAATTGATGGTTTAGGGCGTGACGACTAAGCCGATGAAACGACTTTTTTCGCCGGCCGCCGTTCACGTGAAATTCAGTCTGCGTTCAGACGAGACGCAACTCTCTGTAACGCCGTGTGCCCTATAGATATGGATAGGTTCGTCAAAGAAGGAGTCGAAAGTCGATTGGGAAGCAGAAATTTTAATCGGCCCAACAACCAGCCTCTCCTTCGGTAACCAGGGGCGGACTAGCCAAGATGGGCGGGATTCCCTGCCTAGTGCCATGGTACTTTTTCACAGTTCTATAAAAGCTACTACTACGGTACTATACGGTACGGACTTCTTTACAGTGCCGTAAAAAAAGAACCATTAAGAGTAAACCCCTGAAGACGATGGCAGACTCAGCCATTGAAACGTTGGGAGAATTAACCCAATACCACACCCGGTGGCAATCCCGAGAAATTTTTCATCAATCTATAAGCCGGGAAAACCTAAAATTTTAAGATGAGTGGGTGTCGTCAAGTGTTTTCAGTTTAACTATTAAATAATATACAAGAATTGCCATGAGAAAAAATTCCCCTGGACCGGGAATCGAACCACGGACCTTTGGCTTTCCGGGCCACTGCGCAGACCACTACGCTATCCAGGTTCTTTAATTCCCATGGCAATTAGACCGAGACTCATGGCACTAGGTGTTAGGCCCTCGCGGTCCATCAAGGATGGCAACGCGAGGGAGAAAGGACTTCCAAGAAGCCACAGCCGGTTGAGAGCCTCAAACCTGCGCTAAAGCCGCGCAAAGCGGTATTTGTCCTTTCTCCCTCGCGTTGCCATCCTTGATGGACCGCGAGGGCCTAACACCTAATGCCATGAGTCTCGGTCTAATTGCCATGGGAATTAAAGAACCTGGATAGCGTAGTGGTCTGCGTAGTGGCCCGGAAAGCCAAAGGTCCGTGGTTCGATTCCCGGTCCAGGGGAATTTTTTCTCATGGCAATTCTTAAATATTTCACCGCCGTTCACGCGGCAGGTTAGAAATATATTAAATAATGTTTATAAAGATTGTATCAATTCAAAATAATGAATGGTAATTAATTATTCTTGATGAGAACAATTTCTTTGTATTATCGTAGTGCACAAAAATAGTGTCGTAAAATGCCAAATTGCACATATGTGCATATGACATATTTTAACCCGCCGCCGCACTTCTCCGTTTCTTTTAGTACACGATTCTGCCACTACATGCCGCAATTGTTTCGTTTTGCATTCGTCAAACATGACGCCTCGTTTACATTACGATTGTCCGAGCGATCGTCCCAACGATAGTTGGCCGAACTAGCCGTGTGAATGCATGTCCTGACAATAATTCACGTAGTTCCGAACGTTGCAACTTTACGATGGTTAGGCGCTGGGAAACCGGAAACGGAAGCGACAAGAGAAAGACGAAAAGCTCGTGAATCTCTATTTTTTTCATGGATTTTTCCTAGGGAGGAAGAATATGGGCGGAAGAAAAATTATACGGTAAATACACGTTGAACACAGTAATATCTTGTCCCTGCATACCTCAACAGCTTTGCTAACCGTCAATTTCCCGTTCACTTTAGATGTCAGCACTAGAGGGCAGCACAGGTTTTAACAATCGTCATGTGAATGCACGATAGTTCCGACAATCGCTGGAACAATCGTAATGTGAATGAGGCATGATGGATGACACAACGGTAAGCAAGATGAGTCTGCGCCGTCAATTGTTTTCTTTAAGCTATGCACTCAGTTGTTTAAAACTAATAAATAATATTTATAAAAGTTATAACAATTGCAAATAATGAATGATGATAAAGTATTTTTTATGAGAATAATTTATTTGTATCATCGTTAAATCATAAAAAATTATAAAATCATAAAAATACTGCCGTAAAATCCCGCGTTGCATATGCGTACCATGCTGTAAAATATTTCTAATAAATATTTCTTTCAAATTTCACTGTGATGCTATTTTTTCTATCCGCCGAAATCAATCGATTCGGCTGTCATTTGGTGGAAATTGATTTTGAATTAAGATATTCAACCTTTGCAAGTTTTCACAGATTTTTATTAAACACAACTCGTTTAAACGCTAAAGAGTCGTGTCTTATAAATATTTGTGAAAATATGCATTTAAAGTATAACCCAGGTTTGGAAAGACAGTATAAAAGACACAATAAAGAAGATACAAAACATTTACATTTTGGGCGACAATACCACCTTCCTCTTAGTTGGGAAAAAGAGTCTTGGCTTTTGTTTCTAACTCTGAGGAAGGTGCTCGAGCCACCCAAAATTTAAATGCTTGTGAATTTCTTTTTCATTTTGTCTTTTCATACTGTCTCTTACCCAACCTGGGTCATATTTATGGTAAAAACCTCACCGAGGAATATCTAGAAATATATATTAATGGCAGTGGCGTACCTTTGGGGGGATGAGGGGATGGATCCCCCTGAAAGCTCCAGAGAAATAAAAAACTATTTAAAACTATTGTCTAGTTTTGACATGTAATAACTGTATCTTCTCAAAGTTCAGTTTTTAGTGCCGAAATGATATAAAATGCATTTCCAGGCATGTCGTTTTTCAAAAGTTTTCCCGAACTTGGTTGCCTTGGGTAGGGAGGGAGGCGCACCCCATGCCCCCAAAGAATATTCCTAGTTACGCCACTAATTAAAAGTACTATATTTCATATGTACTTTTAATTTTCTGGGGTGAATTTTTTTCATTCATAAAACTCCGGTTTAGTATGGAAGAAAAGTAACGTGAGAAGTGCCGGTTTATTGAATCCTAACCGTTTTTCACAGAACCGAGAACCGGCGCACAAATTTAAGAAACACTTGTTCTTGTTGAAGGTGTTGAGAGTTGGACGTGAATACAACTATGCGCCGACCAATGAAAGGATAGAGAAAGAAGGATAGACAAACAGCTCCCTGGAAACGGTGGGAAGGAAGGCACGTACTCGGGGTCGTTGTGTAGTGCGGCCATAAAATTGAGACGGGAAGTTCGCCCGTTCCCAGTGTTTTATTTTTCTAAGCCGCCGCCTCTATATATCCGTTTACCTTGCCAGGCCTTCGGAGGGCGCAATCGTTGTCGGGTGCGCTGCGGAATATACCCAAGGGTAGGTTCGCCAACGTAGTGCGGAAGGCGAAGAAATGGGAAGGGGAGTTCTAAGCAAGTAACACATCACAAACTCCACCAAACATTTCTTAGGCCTCCCAGCGCGTTGAATATTTTACTTATCTTATGCCTAAAAACATACACAGAATTCATAGAACGTTGCATATGCCTAAATCATGATACCATTCCTGTCAACAAGATACTTCGGAAGAGCTGCTTAAAATATTGAAAGAAACGTGTTTAATTTTCAACGATTATGTATGCATGGAATCGCAATTTTATTTATTTTTTTTTGTTTATAAACACATTACAATACATCAAAAATACATATCTCAAATATTAAAAAATATATAATACATTAAAAACATTCCCTTTACAAATTCTTAACACGCTTTTCACTATATAACCAACACATATTCTGACTTATTGGGCAACAAAAGATAAAAGAGAAAAACCCTGATATTACAATATTTTAGAATAAAAAAATATATTTACAATTAGGAGACCTTCTGAGCCAAAACAGGCTCATCAGCAGGTTCTCCATAATTCATTTACAAGAAGTTAAAAACGGTACGGAATAATTTTACTCCATCACGCTTACTTCTTCTGATTTTTATGCTTAAAATGTTTCAGCTTACGGTATAAGTTTTCAATAAGTGTACTTCAATTGGTACTCAGTGAAATGCTGGCTTGGATTCTTCCAAGTGCGAGGGGGCCCACAGAATGGAACAAGTCTCCCTAATCTGAAATTTGGGACATGAACACACCCATGACCCACTTCGGGGTGAGCTCTATCCTCAGTTATTTATTCTGACCATCCTTCTGGTTGAACCAAAGCAATATTTCAGCAATTCAAATTTAAATTTCATTCAGCACTCTCTATAACCTACAATGTAGATATTGCATAACTGTAACCCACCACTATTTTTTTATTGAAGTAATATTATTTATATTAACGAGAAAAGATACACTAGGTTTAAACCTAATTATTCTTTACGGTAATACACCCTGAGAAAATGGTCCCTGGACCGGGAATCGAACCTAGGAAATTTGCGTTATAGGGCAAATGCGCAGACCACTAAGCTTTCCAGTTTCCATAAGTGTCATGGAAATTGTACCTCACGCATACGATACTTATGGTATGTTAGGACCTCGAGATAGAGGATGGGTGACGATGCGGCTTCTTTTCAATTTTCTTTTTCAAGATATCTATCTATTGGGTATCATACATATCCAGCTGAGAGGGCTTAGGATCTCCAAATCCATGATAGCGCGTTGTGTACCGCACGCTATCTCAATATTAGACAAATAAGCTGTTAACGGTAACCATATCAACCTATTCATATGTGTACGTGATTTAGAAGTTGTGATCATATCAATAATTTTACTTATCATACGGGGGTATTTCTTTTATTTCACTCGGGCTTATTCTCTGAAGCGGAAGAATTAATTATTCTTAATCAAATCATTTTTGCTTATCGTGACGATTGTAACACACGACAGATCTCTGTATTTGAACTTTTAATTGAAGGTGTGATGAATATGGATGGACAACGTATAAGTAATGAAATAATGATGCCATCAAAGAGAAGGAACTGCAGAGCACATTCTTAGTTGTAAATGCAATCGTATTGCTATAATTTTCTCGAGGCTATGCTGTCATGAGGATTCATGCATGAATTCAACCGGCTTCATATATGTACTTCATGGCTTTAACAAATGAATCGGTGGCCAAGGGTGCTTAAATGATTTTGAAGTTAAAATAGAGATGTAGTCGATTTCATGAAAAGATAGTTTCGTATATTTCTTCTACCTTATACTGCCTTGCCTAAATTATGAAACTTCATAATTTGTCCTACGATGATAATTATTAATTATGAAGATTGTTCCATTTAAAGACAATCTGGTTTAATTGCTCTTCATTAGGCTGTAAAACTATATTTGGGTCTTGAAAGGCAGTCACACTGATTCAAATACAAAAACCCCTACGTTTTCCTAAGTATTTTATTTGAGACCTTCCCTACCATTTTCGGAGGTGTTCTCTTAAGTGACGGTATTTATCGTAATCGGTAAGTTTTTAATTAAATAGCGAAGAAAACGCTCACATTTTTTGGAATTTGAATAAGAAATATGAGCCGAAAATATTTTTCGAAATTTCTAAGTTATTTACTCAAAATTAAATTTGCCCAATCACTTATAAAAACCCGGCAAAAAAAGCTCAGATAAAATGATCTCAAGTATTTTTTTTACTCTTCAAACTTTTAACTAATATTCCATAATAGGATTTAAAAAAGGAAATTGCTCCTTTTAACATAGGTTCCTTCAGATTTATAACTCGCGAGCAACTCCTCTTTTTTTATCTATATGCTTGTCCTACTTGCGCAATCGCATTCTTGATACTTTCTCAATGCTCTCGTTTCCATACTGTGATTGATGCCTTTATTACGTGAAACTCAAACATTGCTGTCTATTCATTCACCTTCAGTTCCTATGCGTCAAGCTTTCATCATTTTAGTTAATTGCCTAATTAACTGGGGTAAATTACAACTCTCTCCCCATACGAGGAGTACTGCATAACGGTCACGGCATCACCTAAGTTTCCGTATCATCCGTGCAAATAATGGTAGAGAAATGATGCTAATTGCAATAAGTAAAATAAGTGTTCGTAACAATTATTCAAGAAAAGTTCTGTGTTATCTCTGAAAATAATTATTAGGTGTATTTATTCGGGCGAGGTTGAGACTAAGAAGTCCCACTTTTCCGCCAAATCCCTCGATAGCGGCTATGCAAACATAATTAAAAACGGTAGATAAACGTTTACAATACAAAAGATGTACAATATACACCACTTGTGATATGTCAGAAAAATAAACAAGTATATGTGAAAATTTCGTGTGAGAAAAAAGATTTCCGTTCGTGGGAAAAACGTGAGTATAAGGGTGTAGTATCCTTCAGCGAAAAAATCCACTGCAGAAAATTGCCCACACAAGAAGGGGGGTGTGAATAAAGCTTTTATCGTAAAATATTCGCCCTTGAAATTTAAGTCCATTGTAAAAATAAGCTACCATTCTCTTCGTTGATAGCATAAAGTGAACGAAACATATCTGAAGCACAATCAGCACAAGTTTTGGATCCTTTTCATCACTGCAGATTTCGTAATTCATCGTTTTCAAGGTAACTGGAATGTGTATCCAACGAAAATTTTGCGTCGCAATTGCTCAGTAACTAGGAGTTGCGACCCCATGTCATCGCCTGAGGTATTAGATTGCTCCTGACACACCCTCAATACATTAAAATGATAACTCTCCCTAATTTGGTAAGTCGATTAGGTATTTTAGATAAGTACATAATATTTTTGGGGAAATTAAAAGCTGAAGTAGCCACATGAAAATTCTCTACTGAAACAACAAAGCGAGAATTCTGCTCTAAACGACAGATTTCAGATTATTTTGTCAGAGTCGGTTGTTTTTATGTAGATATTGAAACATTGATCGGCTGAATATAACTTACCATGAAGCTTAGCAAGTTAGTCAAACCATAATCAAGGATGTGTGCCATTACACACCGCAACACAATACTTTTATAAGTACATTTGAAATTTTGCGAAAAAGTATCGTTGACATGCATGCAATATATCGTTATTCGATATTTAATAACGCTGGAGGATATTTGAGAAGATAACTTTTATGTTTCAACATTAAGTGTGTGAGTAACTGGAATAGGGCAAAACTGTAAAACTTCCAGTTAAATTTATTTAATTATACCGGGACTAGCCACGGTGATAACTTTTTACGGAGTCACCCGCAATGCACAAATAGTGCGAAAAATTCACAGGGGAAAAATCATTCGCCCGTCAAAAATCATCCCGGTCAAGGCGAATGATTTTTCCTCTGTGGATTTTTCGCACTATTCCAGCTAAAGGCAAAGAATTTGAACAAATAACATTGAAACTTATAACTTCTATCAACATGTAATTATGTGCAGATTTCCAAGACACAAAAAACTTTAATTGGATGGGGAGGTTATAAGTAGCCAAAGTTGTGCCACAGCGGCGTTGCCAAACGATGTATCTCGCACTGACGAAATAAGAAGAATAATTGGCGCACCGATGAGCGATAGCGGAGCGATGAATGGATGTCATTACGTGAGATGAACCCACTTCACTGATTCACGTGTAGGTATCTGGGTTGATGATGGATTCCTAGAAAGAAATGGAAAGGCAAGGTCGGGAAAGTAGCGGAGGAGATTAAAAGAAAGAAAAAGAGAAAGAAAAGCTGCTTAAAAAGTACGGTAAAAATGTGGTATTGATCGAAAATATGAGCATATATAGGTCACCGTTTATTAAATATATCAAGATGATGAATAAATATGAAAACCGTTCAATTAATAATGATCAATAATTCCTGATTTTTAGAATTTGAGAGAAAAGTGTAACTAATGAATTTGGACTGATTTATGCTAACATCAAGCTCTAATTCACATTTGATATTATTATGCATGACAATTAAAAGTCTTCAATGACGGAGGTCGACCATTACTTTACTCTTTTATGGTTTAAACGATTTAATAAGTTCAGCGCTAACGAAAATCCCATTTCTTTCTCATTAAGTAATCCTCTTTGTTCTTACGAATCCTTACCCGCATAATACAGGCTATCAAGGAATTCAAAAATACTGACGTGAAATGGCATTTACTACCAGATATTTTAGTCATAAACGAGCCGAATGCTTCAAAATGGATACTATTGTTTTTTTTGCTTACGTCTCTTTCCATTTAGCAAAAAAGACGATTTCCTCCTCGCAAAACCTTCAACATAGCAATAAAAATTGGTGAGTGCTAAACGACGGTGATCACCCGATATTTTACTTTCAAAACTTGATAAATTATCAAAATTGTTACAATTGGTCCAAATGGTTGATAGCAAGCTCTTACGTTGTGAGTGTCTCATGATGTTAAAAAAAATCCCAAAATCGCTCCCTAATGCAACTGCATACGAAGGTAAACGAATTATGGGTTAGGAGATAATAATAATTCCTATTTTAATTGGTATAAAGAGATGCATACACTTCTGAATTCCTTCATGCTTCAATCTCGTTAGCTCGACAAAGTTATAATTGAGGACACAGAGGAGTGGTGTTTTATCGTGACGTGTTACTTGCTGAACACTTACGCTATCAATTTGAATTTTCGTGCAAATTCATATTGGTCCCTATGGATCAAGCGCAGTCCCGAGTTGTCAGAACTAGGAGTGCATCATCTCAATTACATTGTCCCGTCCACAGAACCACCAAATGCAAAAATCCACGAAGTTACAGAATTCCCTCCCCGGAGACCTAAAACTGTGTGACAATTAAGATAGATTCATTCCAAAAATTTAACATTTTACTTACCTTCAGCATTCTGTAATTTATTTTTCGAGTGAGTTATACCCCGCCCTTGGAGCCACCAAATAACAGAATTCCTTTCCTGCCAATCTACAAAATTGTAGATTTCCTTAGCCGTAGAGCTAAAAGCTGTGTTACATGTTAAAGAAAACATCAAAATAAAACTTTTTTCTTGATGTTTAAGCATAATAAAATTCTGTAATTTTATTTTTAAATAATTTTTTCAGCTGCCCTTCATTGCTTTTCTTTATGGGATTATTTTATTGTCTTTGGGATTCTTACTTGTGAGTTTCATTTCTTTGTTGAAGTGAAAACAAGAAGGGTTTGATTTGATGACATCCTTCATAGCTTTACTCACTTTAAAATGACATCACCACTATATATCGTTATTGACCACGTGGTGATTTGAGGGGTACCCAGAGCCAATAAATATTATCATCGTGGCCCCAGGTATTGGAAATTTAGAATTTTTCTTTGAAATCTAGTTTAAGCACTTTGTCATTACAAAATAAAATATATCTTCTATATTATTTCTACTGTATAGATACCTTTTTCTCAACTTATACGCAACCAAACTCTACAAATGAGGTACCGAAATGCACAGAATTTATCAGAGAACATGCGACGGCAAATCTTACTTCCTAAATATTGCTATTGTTTCCTAAAATTGGTTTTTAAATAAAAAAGAAAAAATAATAGAAATAAAATAAAATATGAAACAAAAAACCGGTAAATATTCCTGACGTTAACGGCGCACAAACTGATACATTTGTCCATTTGCAACAATATCTCGCATTCTTTAAATAACTTTTATCAAAATGCGGCTGATTCCACATTCAAGTCTCCTGTTGATACGTAAGTATAAGTCATCATGTGCGTTTAACAGAGGATAGTGTAATTACTTCCAATGTTGTGTTTAAAGAGGTCCTCTGACCTCAATTTATACAGGAATATTACAATTAAATTTGTACATAAGACCCTGCCTTTTTTTCTACATTTTAAAATTAGAAACGCGCCTATCCCTCTGTGGACCTGCATTGAAAAGAGCGGGGGAAGCCCGCTGGGAGCGGGCGCATCACGCTCGTATGCCAAAATTGCTAAAATGGTTACCCAGGCATCAGCCCGGAAGGATTTTGTAATGATGTTTCATTTGTACTGACTCACCTTTGTTAAAGTTACGCATCCCCATGACGTCAAAATCCCGACCTTAACCCACGCTCCACTGGTTGTATGTTTTCTGTTATCGGCCTTCATTCATTTGTTCATCTCCTACCTTGGCCTGGGTGTAAATGTTAAGAGAGTGCTAGTTTGAAAATGAAACAATGTGTTGAAACCAAGGTCAGTTGTTGAGTTTTGAAATAAAAGTGTGAAGATTTCCATTTGTGGGCTTTCATCATGGATATATCGAACTCCCACAGATTTATGCCAGAAACGACATATTCAATAATTACTTTCATTATTCCATTGTGCCTCATAAAGTGTCTGATTAAATTGCCCCTTATCCCACTCAAGGTTTTCATAAGACTTCTCTCCTCTCCAATTCTTAGAAATTCCGCACTACTCACACAACCTATCCATTTGATCTTCAATTTTCTTCAATAAAACCTCATTTCTAAAGCTTCCAACCTTGTTTTGCTGTCATCGTCTATTGTCTCTGTGACATAAATTAGTATTTCTCAAATGAAACTTTCATTATGAAAGTACCAATTACTCCTCAATGAGGAGTCCTCATACCACAGCAGTGATAAGGTTCAAACCAGGAATACGTCATCAGAATAGAAAAAATCACTCTGATATCGTTTGTAATACACCCGGTTCACCAAAATTGACAAAGGAACCCTCTTAACGAGAGAGAATGCATCACTATCTTGAAGTTTTACATTCTCATTGAGAGGCAGTGTTCTTTTAAAACTTACTATTCAATCTAAAAATATCAAGATACACAGAATGACCTTTGTTGTAACTTGACTGTGTCTCAAATATAAAAAAACGTATATAATTAAAAATGAAAACATTTTGTAACCCCAAAAGAATGTTAGTTTTACCAAGTTTTACCAAGTTTTATGAGTTTTATTGCTTGCAAAGTTTTTATTTTTCATTATGTAATGTCGATTCCATGAAGTTGCGCCCGTGACAACAGATTATAAATCTATAGTTATATGAAGGAAAGACGAAAATTGTGCAAGTTACACCATTTATAACTCCAGAATGACGGAACCGTTTAGAATGACGTTTGGTTTTTTGGATTCATCTCATCCCCAGATGACAGAATAAACATTTAAAAATTGTAACATTTCACGGAAAAAATTAATGTTGGTCTTAGGGGTGTGTTTTTAGGAGTTGGTAACACTGCAAAAGCTGGGAAGTCAGTCAAAACTAAATGATTTGTTTTTTTTTTATCAATTCTAATGACTGAGCTTCGTAATAATATTTCAAATAGTTTAATATTAAAAATATTTGAAATATTGTAATTGCTTAAAAAATATTCTAATTCGAGCTAATTCCTGCTTTAGTTGAGTCGTCAAAAAACACGTCACTACCGGCTGTGTAAGCAAATCACCAAGCAATTGTTGACTATCGGTAATGCCCAAGTCCCTGTCAGCAAAGCGAGCAAATTGATTTCATTTCCTCGAATTCATTTGCAATTTAGTTTCATCGAAAGATTAGCTCATCGAAAAAAAATTTTCCCGTACATGACTGATACCCACAAAAATCCCTAATGGTTGAGTGAGTGACCAATTTTAGCGGCTAAGAAGGAAGATGTGAAAGACTTAAACTTCGTAATTCAGAAAAAAATCGTTGGTACTCTGCATTCACTCGAATCTATTAACTATGTAACAAATGAAGACGAAGCCACTATCCATATGAATTTTTAAACTTCTTGGATGTGTCTACCACTCCGCAATTTACAGCTGACGGTTGGGTTATGACTCTTCGAAACCTAAATCAACCAAAAGTATGCAATGGAACGCGTTTGGTGATTAAAAAGGCTGATAAATAATGTGATTCTCGCGACTATACTACAAGGAAATTCAAAGATGAGTAAGTTCTCATTCCGAGGATTCCCGTGACCCCAACTGATATGTTCTTTGAGTTTAAACTAATTCAATTTTAAATTCGCGTTGTAATCGCTATGACGAGTAATAATTCCAAAGGTGAGTTTTTGTGGACTGAATATAGAAAACCCATGTTTTTCTCATGGTCAAACATATGTAGCATGTTCACGTGCTGGTAAATCATCCGCTTTACCTTTTCTTGCGCCCGATAGCAAAACAAAAACTGTTGTATATTAGAAGGTATTTGATTCATTAGAATAAAGCTGAATGTAAATTGTAGACCGGTGTACGTTTACGCAGTGCACTTTTCCGACCTGTGTTATAACCAACGCGCAACACGTCATGATATATTAATGCTACTCCCTCGGGGTTATTCTTACGAGATACTAAGCGTTAGTGAAACATCCGTCTATCGTTGCGTAAACTTTCCGCAAGAACGGGGTAAGTTTACGCAACAGATTAGGGCCCAAAACTCTTTTGTTACGGTTAAAAACACATATAAGACAACAGCTGAACAGCTAAAATTTGACTATATTAACTGCTTAATAGGACCGCTATGTCTAAAATTTTCAAATTTAAAACAAAACAGTAAGATAATTTATTGAAAAAAATCCACGTGTACGTGCTCCGGTCTATCCAATGTAGATTGAATAAATAAAATGTATTTCTAACAAGCCATTGTAATTATTATTTTTTTTAGATTTATTGAATTTTTTCTTAATTTATTTCAATCAGTCAAAAATTATAAAAATCAGTGCAATGATTTAAAATGATAAATGGTTTAAATAAACTGCTCATTAATTATCGGGCGGTACGAAGTTCACCGGGTCATCTACTATATAATACAGGGTGTTCCATTTATCTTGATCACCCGAAATAACTTTTTGTCCAGATGCAAATTCAAAAATTAATCAAGTCAAGCAAATATTCATTAGCCGTCAGGAGGACATTAATCAGCATGATTGCCTTCCTTGTAGCTTTGTTATTTACAAAGATATGAACAGCGGTATGTCTTTTTTAAATGGCACCCTATATTTTTTATTTGCCAATTCAATGGACGATGGTTGACTGAATGACTGGTGTGCATTTTACTATGTTTTCATTTGTTCACTGTCAACGTCAGCAAGTGGAGTAGTTCCTATACCCGCGTACCTGCACTAAGCGCTAGTGAGTCAGTCATTTTTCATAACACACTGTTTATGTTAATGGTCCACTGCGCTACATTTTTGAATAAGTCTTGAGGAGAGGAAATAAATCGCCGAATAAAAAATGTAGGGTGTCATTTAAAAAAGACATACCGCTGTTCATATCTTTGTAAATAACAAATCTACAAGGAAGGCAACCATGCTGATTAATGTCCCCCTGACGGATAATGAACATTTGCTTGACACATTTTGGAATTTGCATCTGGACAAAAAGTTATTTCGGGTGGTCAAGATAAATGGGACACCCTGTATATTTAAAAAATAAAGAGGAGAAGATTTTCAATTTTGAAACACTGTCTAACGTTTACAGCGGTCTACTTTATGTACCTTGATTACAGAATGCCTTCTGACCTTTCACCCCAAAGCGAAACCATCTTCATGGCTAATATCCGTCGCTCCTCCTGATATTTCTATATCCTTTCCAATCAGTTGTGGGTAATTGAAGTTTACAAGCACTACACGCGATTGGTTTTCTGAACCCTCCTTTTAAGCCGTTGTTATCGCTATGCATTGGTGGATATACCGTGTGACTCAGTGTTGGAACTAGCATTTATATCACCGTAATGAAGCCAAGAGGGGCGATTGAGATAAGGTAGGTTCGCGCATTCATTGAAAAACCCGTACCGGAGAGGAAATCGCCAACATTCACAAAGCGGTTGGGCATCAAAGCCTTCTGCGCCGTGTACTTAGGCGACCCCACTAGCATAAGGAAAATTTTAGTTGCGGGATTCCAAGGAGCGTGCCATCTTCCAATTCGTTCTGCAATCAATCACACTCGTTGCGTCCTCTTCAAAGTCCGTGATTTTGGGTATTTTTTCACTTTCATTTTGGGGCATACAAATTGTATTCCAATAAGATTTTGTTTTGTTGCATAAATAGCAAAATTATTAAATTTTCAATTCATTGGTACCAGTGGTGTGGGTTATGGAGCCAAAGGTCGCAAAGATACGACATTAAAAAGCGTTTCCTTGGTCACAGTAACTGCTATAATGCTTGATACTGCGTGTGGTAGGACTTTTAAGATTGGCTTGACATCCTTCAGAGGATTAGGAGGACAACTTATGAATTCGTAATTTCTTCAACAAAAATAGAGGAAACAACTGCGATTTAATACTATCTTATCCTGTTTCACAATAAAATAAATATCAGACATTAATTGATCCAGGAATCCATTATCGTTAATTTTGGACGATCCGAATTTGTTATTAAACAAGATGGCGATTTGAATACATGAATTGCCAGATGATTAAATTGTTGACGGCTAGATTGATTTCGAAGACAAATGCCGCTGCGGTGTTACAAACGAAGAGGCTTATCGGTCCATGAACATATGGTAAGGGAAAATATGTATTTCACCAGATATTTTTATTTTGTAGCCAGATCCCTAGAATGGAGCGGACTTTGGAGGCTCCTTGAAATGTTTGCTCGCTCAGAAACACACGGATGAGGGCCTGCTCTGTGAAAGGCCACTGTACTCTCACGGGAAGAAGGCTCCTCGGGCGAAATCCAATCACATTATTGCGAGGAGTGTCTCGGAGGTACAAGAAGGTTTTCGTTGCCAATCCTATCGCAAGGCCGAAGGGAACATCCACAGTGAGCGAAAGAGGACAACGCTGACAGTTCCAGATATATCCTACTACAGTCCCCGCGTAAGCTTACAGAACCTGCCATGATATGATTTTGGGACAGTAAAAAGTTCTATTTTCCATACCACAGTAGTCGTGAGAGAAAATTTGGCATCGGTAAGTTAAAGTCTACGATGTCCGTTACCACTTTGAAATTCTTCGCATTCCTCCATGGATTGGAACACCACAGAACTAATTAAAATGTCGAATTACCTAGAAAGGTTTCCGGCTGAACTTTAAGGAACTATGATGTAAGGATATAAAGTCCACTGTGAGTGTTCCACACTGAACAGCTACTAACACCGACTATAATTTCGATACTTTTATTTTAACATCAAGACAACAAAACTATGGTCAGTGATAACATATATTAAGTATCGAATGAATTTTATTTCCCTCTTACCCCATGGATTACTCAGTCTCGCAGAGGGAGCAATGTATGTGGTATGCTAAACCCCAAGAACCAACAAAGATCGGGGTTCCAAAAGTATCTTATAACAATAACGTACTAACTTTCTCAAATATATGCGGACACTCATCTGTTGTATTATACTAAATATATTATTTACGTAGATGAAGTTATCATTTCAATAAATTTTGTCCTTCAAAAACTTCTGTGTTAAAATTATCTAAAGTTAACTGTACCTGTTGATGCTAAGAATGCATCTCTTACAAAACGAAAAATTGTTATTGCTTCACAATAAAATCCTACCAGAACATCACCGCAACTATCACGGATGTAATTAACCTACTCGGGTGCGGAGTTACACCTTTGAAAAACATAAAAGGTGATTCCAAATAAGAATGTAAAGAGAGGAAAACATCTGCAAGCTTCACTATATTTCTAGATCAATATCACCAAAATTAGAAAGATATTTTACCGGTAGGTTAAGTATGGTAATTTTTTTCTTCCGAAAACTTCAGGACTAAAAAATGTTAAGTCGAATTGAGGCAGTGAATTAACCCGTAGCTTATTGATTTATTATCTCCGCTTATGTTAACGGTTGGTATCCTAAAATCTGCCGCCAAACGCCTATTGAGGTGACTTTTGGGGAATTATAGAGATGTGGATACTAAAATTCATCCCTCGTTCTCACAATAATGGACCTAAAATATTTTCATTGTTTGGAATATTTCCACCATGTTTCCAACAAACAAGCCTTAATCCTATAATCGGGAGAGAGCAGTCCTGTGTTTGCGTGCTTTACATTTATATATGCATGCAAACGCGTGCGCGTGACTGTGAGGTCATTCTACTGAGTACTGGCTGAGGATCCAATCCCGACGGACCCCTCGCGTGACTGCTGTTTATGGAAATACTCTTTGCGGATAATAACGGACACAGAAAAAAAATGCACGAGCGGCTATAGCAAAGTGAGCCGCGGGCAGCGATATTGCTTTCCTTTGCGTGATCCTCCTGTGATTAGCATCTTCGCACGCGAAATATATCTCGAAGCTGCCTTTCGGATCGATTAAGCCGAGGGGAACATGAAAGGCATTCGACTTGGCGGGAACGGTGGGGGCATTTGACTGAGAGGGGAATGAGGGGCATTCGATCTGGCGGTAAAATTGGGCCAGTTCCGAAAATTTCAAGGTGACTGCGTGACATTGAGCAGTGTAGCACAGGCACTCCATATCTACCATCTTGCAAATAATAAATCACATGTAATTTAAGGATCTCATTACTTTAAGCAATTCAAACATTATAAAGAGCAAACATAGTTAGTAGACGGTAAATTGATGCTACTAGGAGCATGGATATTAAGCTAGGACCGCGTCCATTGAGGGAGAACAATCATTCCATCAAGATTGACAGCGGTAATGGAAGATAACAAGCATTCTGCATCAGAATAACACAATACTTGAGCAACTCACAAGTCCATAAATACTCTCAAGTTTACTGGTATTTATGCAAGATGAAAAAAATAAAAAAATAAAATTTTTCCATGTAAGTAATCGGCTTCAGGGTTTCGATGATATGATTATGCACCAATCAACAATTTTTCCTCCATAGATGGACAAGATTACTTTTGAATAGAATATAAATTTTAAGCTGGCACAGCATGAATAGCATTTTTGTCTCAAGATCTCTAATTTCAGTCAATATTGTCAGATATTGCAGCCAGTAGAAATTCTTTACATGTGAACAAAGTCAAACCGTTTCATTAACCCTTAGATACCTGTTCACTTGAGTTATCGTGAACTAAACGCAGTAAGGAGAAAGAGCAGCTTAGAGGGAAAGAGAACTTCAGTTTGAGGAATATGTAGACTGCTTCAAGTCATAAAGTAGTGTCTCAAAAAAATCATTCCATTCCGGAGTAGCGTAAATCACTAGTCCAGAAAATCGTATGATAAAATTTGAGCCACAGAATCGTATCTGAAATTTCGTACATAAAAACATGCGCAAAATTTATGTTCTCAATCTGTACAATGATACTTTAAGATATAAACCGTATATCTTACTGTCAATAAACTGTAAGAATATTGAAATAAAACACGAAAATATTTTTCACAAAACATATACAATGAAAAATTAACGAAAATTGTTTTCACAAAACGAAAATTGAATTTTTTGTCGAAGGATGACTTTGTTGATTGGTATTCTGATATACAATTTTATGGATGAAATTTAAGATACCATTATACGGCTCAGGTTTTACAAACTTGACTTTGAGGACTAGGAATTCAAAATACACCAGGATGGAATGATTTTTTTTAAGTATCGCTTAGCGGATAGAAGCGGTCGATATGAAAAAATGTTGCGACGCCATGGAAATTTATGCTAAAAGCCGTGAATCCCAGTCCTTTCGAGGAATGATATGGGTGATTATGCTAAAAGCAGAGAGCGTTACATAAAATCCATTCCAATGCCTTGTTTTGTTGACAGCTATGACATTTATTCTGTACTAATTCAAAATGTGGCTTATTAGGAGGAAATTGCACTAATTTAAATCTAGTTTGAATCAGGCTTTTTTCATAATGAACAACGGTTCAGAGTCAAAACTGTTTACAAAATTTTGTTGCAATCTATAAATTTTTACAGCAAAAAAATTGCTTCATGAATGAAAATATAATTTTCACAGAATATTTATTGTTTTGTTTTGCGTTTCGACGCCAACGTGCCAATTTCGATTACAGGTACTTAATGACGCCTTTGCGTCTAAAAGCTCCGTGCCAAGTAAAATATCTGTGGAAATTTACAAAGTTGTATATCTTAATTTAAAATGAATTTTCACCGGGCGAAAGCCAAATCGATCAATTTCAATTGCTTTACTGCTTCATTTCAAATCAAAAAGTCAAAATATTTTAATACCAGAAAATGTAGCTTCAGCGTCTGGGATATATGAAAAAAATGGCTGCGACACCGTGGAAATTCACGCTAAATGTCGTAAATCCCACCTTCCTTCGAGACATAACTAGGGTGTACATATTAATAATAATAATACTAATAATAATAATTTCGTCTATATTTATCAACCGAATTTAGAAATATTTAATCCTCTCTAACCTTGAAGTTGATGGACACGTACATACACCCATGGCGGAATAAAATCCAACGAGAGGGGATTCGATCCTGCGACCCCGGATTATCAGGCAAGGCCTTTACCCCGCCGTTGCCAAGGCCGACAAAACATTTAGTAGGTGCTGGGATTATGGTGGAAGGAGAAGTACGTCTGCTCTGATATTACTCCGGCGGACAACACTCAACGAGCAGAGGATGGATTGTAAATAGTGATTTGGTATGCACCCAACCAATACCTTTCACTTTCACCCTCTCTTTGAGAACTCTCCCTTTCCTTGGGAATAAACCTCCCTCATCCAGTTCCCACCGCTGCCTCCAACGTTACCGTGACTCCGCCGAGAATGCGAGCGTGCACGCGAATCAATATCTCACACATGAGGCGGATTGGTATCAACGCGCCACTCCCCCAACATCGCAAATGAGTGTTTTTTTTGGAGCTCTCCATTAGAACCAACATCATCATAATTACTCAACAATCCTAAGATTGGCTTGACGCAGCACTCCACTTCTCTCTCCTATCCGCTAACGTTTTCATAGCGACGTATTTCTTCTCTTTTACATCCTTTATAACCTTTCCTACGTAACTCATTCGGGGCCGTCCCTTGCCCATCTTCCCTTCCACCTTTCCATCAACGATTGTCTTCATCAGGCCATCATGCCTCACAATATGGCCAACTAAGCTGTCCCGTCTTCTGCTTAAGGTTTTTAGGAGGCTTCTCTTTTCTCCCACTCTTATTAGCACTTCCTGGTTGCTAACACGGTCAATCCATTTTATCTTCATCATTCTTCGGTAGCACCACATTTCGAATGCTTCCACTCTTGACTTCTCTGTTGCTGTCAACGTCCAAGCCATAAAGAAACATACTCCATATGTAGCATCTGATGAATCATTTCCTTACTTTTATGATTGTATTCTCAGCTGTAAGAAGATTCTTCTTTTTATAGAGAGCCCTCTCCGCCTGCGCTACTCAACTGACTATTCCTTTCTTGCTTCGTCCATCGTTGGTCGAGAACCGACATGCCTTAATGAGTTCCCAGTGAGAAGAGAAGCAATGAAACGAATGCGATGAATACGCCCCTATAGCAGTCTGATGTTTTTTTGTCAATTACGGTGAAAACCCTGCATTTCAACGGTTTAATTTATGCCTCTCTCGTTATGTGGCAAATCTTAGATTAAAAATAAATATATATCAAATTTGGCCAAAATACGCTACAAGTGAAAACTCCCTGTGCTCAAAACCATGTTAATTTACTATATTTTTGCTCTAATTTTACTGTGAACTCCGTAATAGGACCCTATGATCTCATGAAAATACTTACTAACATTAATTTGCCCTATATATTACCTATGTCAAACGGCATCAAGTTGCCAATACATAGAATTTCTATCAAGTTTCACCTTGAAATATTCAATTTAAATGTTGAAAATGAAAGAAAGCTGTCCTGTTGGTTAAATACTTATACCCACGTCGAAAAGGGAAAAAGCCGCTATCGGAAAAGGAGAAAGAGTGTGTTTCCAGAGACACGGAGTACGAAAAGGAGGCATTCCTGCCCCACCCGGCTGATTTCCTTTAGCAATGGGCGGAGACGGAACTTATTTGGTAGGGAATGCGTGGACCCCAACAAATAAACCCCATTCTTCGCATTCTTTCTTTTCCGTTAATGCGTTCCCTCCGGCGCCGAGTTGGAATTCCTTGAAACACTTCCTTCTTTCGTAATCCCCTCCTCGGCGCAAACAAAATCTGAAATACCCCATAGAACTGGGAATTGTTCATTAAAGAGGTAAGGCCACGCATTAGTGTTTTTCATCCCGTGTAACATCTTACGACTTAGGTTTTTTTTAAAGACAAAATCACGCTGAAGACGGGAGCCTTTGTCCATATGGATCACCGATTTTGCAAATAATACATTTATTATGTTATATTCATATTTAATACGCACTCATACATAATTAGAAGGCACGTATGGATTCCCACGCGGGAAAAAAATGATAAAAGGACCAACTCAAAGTACCATAACCTAGAATCCACGTTTTATCCAATAATAAACATATCGCACACTAGATTTATTCAATTTAAAATAGTTCAACTTAATGCTTGATTGCGACATTTGGTGGAACTTGGTGACAGGAAACGTAGTAAAAGGTAGGTACATTGTTGCATGTTCCACAGAAGTTTACTTGATCGACCCATGTTTCGACATTACACTATGTCATTTTCAAAGGTGAATATACACTAATTTTCGGCCTTAGTTATATCAAGAAGGGCTTATTTATACAATTTATACCTTATTTATATCAAGAATATTTATATGTATATATATTTATATCAAGGGAGGTAAGGCAGAAAGGAGGTGGTGATGGTGGGAAGGGGAAAGAGCTATTCTTATCTTTTATTGTGTTTCCAATTAAAAATAGCATGTAAAAGTGGAACCGAGTGATTTCACAGGGGCAGACGTGGTTTCATAACGACTAAGATGGACAATATTATCACCAGAATATTGAAAATACCTTTATTTTGTCCATTGACACCACAAACAAGTTACTTCAAAGAAAAAATTGTGTTTCGAGCAACTGTTGCGGTCATACTGGGTAACTATTTACACCACGCCGATACATGGTACTCTCAAAGTGTCCCCACGCAACTTTTTTTTTATGTAATGGGATCGCAAGTCACACTTGTCCACTACCAACGGATTCAGTTACCTACTTCTATCAATTTCAAACGTTTTAGGGTCTCTAAGTTCACATTTTCTGAGCCTGGAGTAACGAGCTACACCCAGTGGCCGGTAAGGGTTAAATATAGCAGTTTTCATTGTTTTAATTATAGCCCATAGAAAATCTGATAAGTGTATTCCAAATTTCATTCAGCATTCTTCGTAAAGGCCTACAGAAAATATAATATTTTAAGATAACCTGGTGCTTAACCGTTGCGATCCCGGAAAATTCGTAATCGAAGAGCCTGAGAGAAGAGTGTTGCGATTTGGGAACCAATGCGGGTATATGAACATCGCCTGACATTAAAGCGTCAATTCCAATAGTTCGAAAACTTCGCAGAAACCATACACACTTGTCAACTAAACCCAGAATAGGGTGGTTTCCTATTATTTTTTTATTGCCTAAATCGAAAGTTTATTACTCCTGGAGTACGTATTTCACGCTTTTAGATTTTTACATGACGATATCTATTTTTCGCGATTAAATGAAAAGTGAAAATTTTCAAGCGCGCGAAAACGCGACGCGTAAGTATGAATGCCGGGAAATCTCTCCGTGTGACGTATTTCTGGTTCCCGCTGCCGCCCTGTGAGGTGACCTTGAGGCGAGTTGAGCGCTGTTACGACGCAGGGTGCTAGCGGGTAGCTGAGTACCCTGCTGGCTGGTAGCGCTTGGCTTAAATAAGGATTATTAATACCTTATCAAACGAGGAAAACTTTCCGACCTTAGCCAGTTTTAATAAGTGATTATTAAGACATGTTTCCCTGAGCTCTGCGCCACATGCATGCATTGGTAACCTCAGACGATGTATAACTCCTATCTTCTCGTATAGAAACTAGGTCCCTGTGACGTCACATGGAGTGGCATCGCATGGGCGCCAATCTGGCCCTTTTCAAATGAGGATAAAAATGGACCATTGCCATTCGTCTAAACCGGTATTTCTAAAACGAAATAATTTGTATATTATGAATACAGTAAGGTTGGGTAACGAATCGCAATCAATGCCTTTCGTTTTCTTTGATGAAGGAAACTACCCTATTGAACTTAAAATTCAAATATTTAGGGTAAGAAGGCTTATGTGGTGCCGGATTTTTCGTTCAAAACTTACATTATTATCTAAATAAAATTTTCTGAGAATACAATTAAGCAAAGTATGTATTTTTCTGGGTCTCAAAGTTTATAATTTTACTTTGTTATTTTATAAGTCGTCGGAAGCAGGCAGATTTCTTTACAGTGTAGGAACTGACAAATATTTTAGTAAGTTTGAAAGGAGTAATATACCGCCAAAAAAAACAAAGTACGATCGATCTAAAGGGAGAGATGAGTCCCTTTAAGGAGAAAACAACAAGTTCGAAGCCCTGTGACAAACCCATGTCTCGTAGCAGGAAGCACGACCCTTCCGTATGACGACCTTTTATGGCGACCCATTATGACGACCCTTCCGTAAGCCCACAAACGCATAGAAGTGATTCCTGGTGGCTATTTTGCCCTTCTCTCCAAAGAGGCCGTTTATGCAAACCGGGATTCGGTCAAGGTTCCTTCCGATGGAATAATAATATCGGATTTCCTTCCCTCTCAGTTGTGCAAAGAAGGGAGTGAGGTTATCCCAAGCGAAATGGCCCACACTCGCAGGCACTCTTTATCCCGGATGTGACACAATCCTCCAATGAGATTCCGAGCCTCGCCCTTATATTCGTTTCCTTATTGTATTTTATTTCTCATTTCTTACCATTCCTGCCTTTTCATGAGAAAACTGAGAGCGCTATACAGCTTTCACTCGCATTATTATCGGGACACTCGGAGGCTTCTTCTTAATACGAATCTGTTTTTCGCGCATAACTTCTTTTTCGTCAAAACTGTTATGGGATAAAAGAAATCGTAATAAATATGTTAAAAGAATTAGCCGAAAGAGACTCGTAGGCAGCGCGATAGGCTTAAATTGCTTGAGCAATGGAGAATAGATATATTTAAGTGCACACGGAGGACATCAGATTAGAATGTTTCACATTTACTATATTTCTGTGTCCAATGTAAACGATAATTTAATAGAGATATTTTGCCGAACGAGAAGGTATGGGAATTCTTTTTCCCCCGAAGACTAAAAGATTAATAAAAGCTCTGTGGAACTTCGTAACAGCATTTCCTTTTTATTTGGTAAACGGCCTGTGTTCTAACACCCCTCGCCACACGCCTACTGAGGCGGCTTGAGGGGGGGGGGGGGTAATATGTAGATGTATATGAACTAAACAGCGAGAGTACATTCTTATATAGAATTAAATCCATGCGTGAATGTAATAAATGTATCCATGTATAAGTAACCGTATTGTTATAAAAGTCACTCCAAGAAGTGAACTTATACCTACTTCTTGATCAGCTCACTTTAGCGTTTGAAGGTTCCCGATCGTCTAAGGCGGGTTTTGGCGGTGCGTTGCGAACTCTTCCTCGTCAGTTCCAAAAATCAACGACTGCGGCTCTCGGTGTGTTGACGTGAGGTAAGAGAGCTGGAGACGACCGTGGTTATAAACAATTTTTATCCATTGAAATATAACGTCATAATTAGGAAAGGTACCTTTCATGGACCAAACCTGTTTTGTAACTGAATACCAGGGGTGCCGAGTTATAAAAATATTGGGGGGGGGGCCCATAGCGGGGGTCTTTCCCCGAGAAATTTTATAAATATTGAGTATTCAAGTTTTTTAAAGCATTTTAGAAGAGTCATATGATCAACATTAGAACCCTGATAACTCGAATCTCGATATTTGGACACTCAGGTGAAAATCAACAAGCCTGACACATTTTTTCTTCACCCCCATAACGAATTTTTGAGAGGGCTCGGACACCTCAAGCCCCATAGAGTCGGCGCCACTGCTGAACACCGCAACGGCTGCCACAGAAACCTGAAGAAACAGTGGAGTCGCTCTGTTGTGGAATTGTCAAGCAGATTTCTTCTGTGTTTTTTTAATGATCGTATAATTCGTTTATAATTTACATTATTATCATAAAAATTTCCGGGAATTTCATTCGGTCGACTGCAGTTTTCAGCGTCTCCATCCGCGTCGAGTATGGCAATAGGACTCTAACTGCATTGTCTCCTATTTTCTCTAAATTCACGGCTAAGCACGGATATTCCGCTGATAAGGACGAAAAATCCTCTTAGGACTGTTCCAAGGTGTCCAATGACTGTAAATACCTCTTCAAAAGAGTAGATGAGTAGAATGCGCCGACATTGCCTGCGAAGCATCCTCCATACTGAGGATATTAATAGAAAGACACTTTGAATCCCATGAAAAACCTTAACATTTGGCATCGTCTTGCGTTGCGTTTCAAAAGAAGGTCACATCCTATAATTCTGAAAATTGCTGGCCCTTATCCGTACACGAACTCGACCGCGCCTTCGACAGCCGTTCCGAAACAATGACATTTATGTCTAGACGGTGTTAAATTCTCACCAAATTCTTTGGAGCATGTCAGCCGTTACCGCGAACAAATAAACGCCTCGGTATACCAAATGACTGTGGAATTGGGCCATAAATGAACCCAGACTACCGATATCACGATGCAAATATTTGATCTGTGTGATATTTATGTGTTAAAGTCGCAATGTTAGAAAATTAAAGTATTTATTGACTAAAGTCAAAGTGAAAATTACACACAATGAATGGGACATTGGCAGAACACATTGTGAGTTACGAGCATGTCCCTGGGAAGTATGCAACGGAAATTTAATAAATGCCAGTTGAATCATGTGAGTACACGGTGCAAGAGGCTTCAATGTCCAGTCTTAGCTCTAGGCTCACACAGTGTGTTTTCTGACTTGGCGATACGTTATGAGGAAAATCTTCAACATTCACTATTGCCAACAATCTTTTGGGAATTGGAATTAAAAATGAACATTTCAATGAAGACAGTTACTACTGAAATACATCAAAGAGTAGGGCAGGGATTTGAATATTGACATGACATTGTTCGGGTAATTCAAGTACGGCATATTGAAATTTAGCGATGTTTATGTAAACAAAAAATGGAGAGGATAAGTAACTTATATGTCTGCGTAGTTGTGTAGCTTCAAACATTGGAAAATTGCGCCAAATATTATTTTGTTATCCTGTGTATTTTCCATTAATTTTGGAAGTCAATGTATTCTCTTCCCAGTAAACTGACAACTTCCTTGCTAAAAATTTCCACTAAAGTTTCCTATTACTCGCTAATTTCGCTACTCAAATCCCGATAACATGAGAGAAATAAAGCTATTTCATGGTATATACACTTGCAACATTGTGGAAGGATCAGGGGCTAAGCTTAAAATTGAGGCTAGGGGGGGTGGGTTTAGGCGCAACTAATAATGGGGGTCTGGGGGGTATGAAATAGCCGCCAGGGTAAGCGGAAGATGTGGGGGCTCTCCCCAAGAAAATTTTTAAGATAAATAGCTCAAAAAGGTGAGTTTTACAGTTTTCTGAGGGACATTTTATTGATCCTTATACTACTCTGTAAGTAATGCTAATACAATTAAGCAAAATTTATTAAAAAAAGGCCAAAATTTGGACAACAGATGCATAACACGATTTGGAAAACAAACCCTTGCTTCTGCAAATAACAATACTAAATGGTTACTTTTTCCAGTGATAACAATTCGCAACAGACGTAAAAAGTGCTAAAACGAGGCACCCTTTACCTATCCTAATCCATATCCTTGGATAAGGCCCCCTTCTTTCCTAAAAAAAGAGGGTCCATACCCTAAGAAGACCCTTTTTGGAAGATTTCCACTCGGAATCTCTCGGTCACTTTCCCTTTGTTCTCATTCCCCAAACCCTCTGGGTGAACGAACAGGAAGGGAAGTTTGAGGAGGCGACGTAATTTCCCGAAGAGTGCATCGCGCCTTTCTTTTGTCTTTCTTTCTTGATGTTTCCTTCGCGACGGAGCTCAGAAAGGGGAGACGAAATAGACGTGAAAGAAAGAGAGAAAAAAATGGAAGAAGTAAAGGACCCTTACATTTATATAATTCAAAAAATCATCACGTACAGCAATAGCAACATTTCACGTGAATAAGATTAATTAAGTGTTAAGAATAAAAATATTTTTAGTATTTATATAATGAAAAAATAATAATAAATAATAAAAATATTTTGTAATATTCCACTTTTCAAATGGCACGAGCCGGGTTTCCTCATATCATGCTATCATCAGGTACAATTCAATGGGTGGCCTGCACTTAAAAAGGTATCCATGGGTGGAGGGGGAAATGAAAAAAGAGGGGTGGGGTAGAACGGACAAGGCTGTTTTTGAAGGAAGGGGGGGGGGGGGGGAGGAATGAATGTATACAGATATTGCAAAAGGGTAAATATGTGGTTGTTTGCTCATAATGATGTTTCACATTTGCTTGGGTGAATGAGGTATTGTGACGAATGGAATGAGTTTCTATTATTGTTTTATGTTAGTTAGTGGTTCATATTCTATATATTTATTTATATATATTATGTTTACATGTTATATGTGTTTCATCTGCTAGAAGGCTTATTATTTCTCAATGCGAATGATCCAGCAAGGTAAATTTTTTGTGTGATATGTTCAAAAGCACTCTAATTGAAGAACGAGTCGGTAACCCCAAAGCGGAGTATTAACTCCAAAGGGGTACCTATGTTCCTGAAGCCATGTAATTCTTAAAATTTATATTTGTGGGGAACAATAAACATTATTATAATTATTATTTGTGCAGAAGCACCCAGGTGGCGAGATTGCGCAATCAAGAATAAAAAAACAATGACAGAATTAAATATTTCTGTGATCCTTAGAATCTTCCCTACTGGAAGGAACAACAATTAAATCACGCATCTTATCTTAACTAGGTTTTGCTCTACTTAAAAACAACAAATTATACAGGGTTGTATATTACAATTTATATTATGTGTTTATTTACGAATTCGCACTTGAAATGGCTTGCATAGGCGAAAATACAAAGGAAAGTGGGAGGGTGTTAATAAGTGATTCAGCCTACCTCACGAGGAATCTATACTCTACTTCTCTTCCTACTCTTTCGTTGATATGTTTTTCTCTTGAGGTGGATACACGCAGGTTGAACCAACCGATGGTCGCACGTATTATTGCTTTGCCTCTCCGAGAACCCTTTCGTCTCCTCGTGGGATTTCACCGAATCACCCTCGTGGAATATATCCCACGCTCCTCGAATAATTCAGATCGTACATGTGAGTGGGGCCGTGTCGAAATGCACGCCATCTGGCGGGAGAGCCGAGGTGAGGAGGAAGAACAGAAACAAAAGCAACACGCATCCGAAATTTCAATGAGCGAACTCGGGAGTCCCAACCTCCCTTCTAAACCCCTTCCCCTAAAAATCTCCTCTCTTCCCCTCCCTCCCGAAACTTTGCGCGTAGAAGGGAGGAGGGAACAAACAAAAGAGCGACGAAAAATCTCAGTGTTTACAGAGGGGGCGCTCGGGAAAACAAAAGAAAGTGCTCCTCTCCCTGTTCCCTTTTTATTTTTTTTTCTTATTTTCCCTATCTTTTTCTCGTTCGGCTTTCCTCTCGCGCGCGCCACTGCACAGCACTGGTTAAAGCGCCTCATATGTTCTCCCGAAATTAATGAGTTCCTTTGGAGTTACGAAATTTACATAAAGATTACAAAAAAAAACGTATCTTTTTTTTACGAATTTGGACGAAGAAGAGAGAGAGATTCTGGCGTGGTACAAGGTTTTTGGCATTGGATGGTATTTGGTGGAGGCAACCGACAGTTGAGGTCATTTGCGCGATAAGGGAAGGTGGGAGGGAAACCCGGCGTCGGCATTAGCCCACTCCAAACGAAAGGCGCCAAGGAGCGCACGGATTAAGACAATCAATGCTAAAAATATTAATTAAAGAAATTTATTAGACAAGGCAAAATTTTTCTGGCGGTAGGAACACCAAAGAGATGAGATCAGTAAAAAATTAGCAAAAACGGAAATGGGTGAGATAAGTAAAAACAAATCAGTTTTCCCTAATATCAGACAAATACTTATACCACATATTTTTTATCAGAGCGCGACCCGAGTTTCAATGAATTATCATCATCTTCAGGCGCAAATTGATTTGTTTATATTTTTATTGTTACCTAGTTACTTGATGAATTTTAAAACGGACGCAAGAATAGGGTAATATTTTTTCCCCATTTATTTCTATATACCATTGCTTTTTCTATGGTCTCATAGTTTCTGTTATTGAAATAAAGTTTACTTTGTTGTTAATTGTATTGAAAATAAATTCGTTACTGCAGGAGAAAAGCCGATCGCAAAACATTAGGAAAACAAATTTCGGAGGTAGCTACACTGAGGAGCAGCAATGGAGGATCCATGCGTTCTATTGCAGCTATTCAAGAAAATTATGAATTACCTCTGCGCAAAAGTCTTTAGGCGGTATGTGAAAAGGAAAATATATCATGAAATGATCGGGAATTCGAAAAATATTAATTGATTACAGAATTTTAAGGTGCGTTTTATTCGTAGACATGAATAATACTACCTGTTTTCGTCCAAACTACTCGTGTACAGGATTGAGTGTACATTCCTACGACCCTTTTTTTCCAAGAAAGCGTTTGAAAAATAAGCTTGCAGATGGAGCACTTCCACGAACTCTTTTGCTGACGAATGATTCGGAATTCATCAATTCAAACATATCACTGGGGAGTTTGTGGCAAATTGTACTTTGATCCACCAATTATTGATTGGATAATGTGTTATGAATGTAAAAAATGGAGGAAAAGACCGTTCACAAAATATTCTGGAAAGGGAAAGTTCACACGTGAAAACTGTGATTATGCCTCTTGCCCCATAAAAAGAGGAGACTTGCCCCTCGTGAGGGGCAAGATTCCTATTTGTTTTTATCTTAAATTTTGATTAATTTCGGCAGTTCCTTATGTTCTATGCAGTAATAGAATATAAGTATGGCAGAAAATATAATAAAGAATAAAATTGTGCTAATATAAAATTTTTTTTGAACTTAAATGCAAAATGTTTATAATTGTTTGTTAGATGCGTACACTGGTCCCTCATTTCCCCTATAAATTGTTCTCTAATACATTTCCTTTTGGAGAAAATCAATAATATTGAGATTTATCGTATTTATTAGGTGCCGTAGAGAAAATTTAGCATAAGATGCGGTGCGGTGCATAAAGACCACAGAGGCCTCTGCATTTTTAGAACAAAAATACTAATTCTGCGATCCTTGCCACCCTTTTCAACAGGAAGGAACAAAATTCAATTACGTACTCGACTTAAAACTAAACAATAAAGGGTGGTTGAATGTAACTTAGCCGCATGAACGGCAGTGAAATAACGCGCAGCAGAGCTTTCGAAGCATGTTATACCACGAAAAGAGACAGGAGATGCAGATGAGTTGAGAAATGCTCAAAAGAATTACAGCATTCGTTTATATTCATTTTAAATCCCTAGAGGCAAGATTTAATTTTCCGGAGCATAAAGAAAGGAATGCAAAGTTGGAAATTTTAATTTTGGAAAAAAATACATTTGTATGTCGTCATGGAAAAGATATGGTGGAATTTTATCCTACTTAAAAAAAAACTTCGGTGAAGACCTCGCTGTTGAGAGAGCTGTTGTCCTGAATAATTTAGAAATAGCGGAATTTTAGGATTCATACCATACTTAAACCCTTACAATTGAAAGTATATATATTATAAATTCCTTTTTCACATTCTTTTCATTTATGCCAACTTGCCTTTTCACCGGCAAGAGTAATTCATTGTATCGCCACGGGTGACGCAATATCTGAACCCCGTGCGGATAACGCGAGTCAACTGTCTATTATTTGGTTAGCTGCGTTCACTTCCAGTAATGGCGATGGGTGCAACAGGACGCAAGGTAACCACTAGTGCGCCGTGTATTCGCGCCAGTGAACTCATTACAATGGATTGACTGTACTCCTTACTTGCGTGAAGCCTTGTGCGGAACATCCGAGCATTCTGCTCCGTTTAAATGCATGGAATATGCAAGTATATTTGAATTTTGTTCTTGTTTCATCCAATTCAGAATGAAGCGCAAGTTTGATTATAGATATTAGGGCCCTACAGGACAGTTAAAACAGTCCACAATGAACGCTGCGCAATAGAACTAAAACTAGTGTTCCATTTCGAATTCAGGTTAATCGACCATGATTTAAGGTCCAGTGTGGCTTCGGCTGAAGCCGTGCGTGGCGAGCAGCGATTCCATTGTACGCAGTTCAGTGTATCTAACATATTTACATCTACATACTACCCTGATAAACTTCTCAGTAGACGTGTGGGGGGGGTGTCAGGACACTAGCCGTTAAACCAAGGATGGCAAGTTAAATGAAACGAAAATGTTTTGTTTCGACCCGGAGGGAAACGAAAAGACGAGGCCTAGCTTTAGTTTAGTTCCTGCACGAAATTAAAATCACCAAGGAGTTTCTACCCGGGAGGAAACTTTACTCCAGGAACGAAACTAAACTAAAGGAAACACCACTGCTCATAGTTATGTTTCGATCCCAGCAGTTGAGAGTAGGGAGACAAGAAGGAATAGTTTCGATCCATTTCGTGACAGAAAATAGAGGTGTTAAAACATTGAGCTTAAAAATCGAATGGACAGTTTGCGTTCACCGTTCTCCTGTTTGTGGTAAAAATATGAGTGCCCCATGCATCTAATGGCGGTAGGCCGAGCCTCTACTTCATTCAACCATATTTCGTTCTCGTAGTCGTAGTCGGTGTGTTGGTCGAAACTAAACCGTTCGTATAGGTAAAGCACGTGTTCACTCTGGTGCAAAACATTATCTACGTTTCGTTTCGTCCCAGAGTTTGTTTAGTTTCGTCGCGAGTTAGTTTTGACTCCAATTTCGTTTCGATCCCGATTTTAGCTCCCAGGATTTAAATACATTTCGTTTCTACATTCCGCTACCTGGAACGAAACTACCGAAATTTTACTGGCTTTGACTTTCGCTTAGTTTCGATTACCATCCCAGCTTATTTCCCCGTGAAACTCGGATCAATTAGTCCGTCAGCGACGCGAGTGGCGACTTCTGTAAACCCATTTAAACGCGCGGTGGGTGAAAACACATTATAAGGCCGACTTGAGCATCCCATATTAAAATTCGTGAATTTGAACATCGCGAAGAAGCTAATTAATTAAACATTATCTACGTTTCGCTTCGTCCCAGAGTTTCAGTTAAGTTTCAGCTCGAGTTAGTTTTGACACCGATTTCGTTTCGATCCCGAGTTTAGCTCTCAGGATTTAAATCAATTTCATTTCGTTTCTACATTCCGCTACCTGGAACGAAACTACTGAAATTTTACTGGTTTTGACTTTCGTTTAGTTTCACATCCCTGCGTTAAACTCTTCAGTCCCATTGTATCATATATATGATACATTTGGTTTTTTATCATTTCCAGATCTAAGATTGTCTCCAAGTGCTGAGTGCCGTTGGCATCATACATTCTGCGGTTGTTTTCTGTCTCTCTCTCGAATCTTCGCCAGTTTTGGTGTTATTCTACAATGAGTGGAACTAAGAAAAGGGAGTACCGCATATTGATACTAATTTACTAATTATCGATATTATTTCAATAACATGACCTCATATAACATCAATACGTTGCATGTATGCAATTTTTTAATTTTTTTCATAAACCCTTCTCTTTTGATAGGGTCATTTCCTTTATCAAAGAAAACGAAAGGCATTGATTGCCCCACGTTACCCACGATTAGTGTATTCATAATATACAAATTATTTGGTTTTACAAATCCCAGTTTAGACGAATGACAATAGTCAATTTTAACCGCATTTGAAAAAGCCAGATTGGCGCCCATGCGATGCCACTCCACGTGACGTCACAGGGACCTAGTTTCTATACGAGTAGATAGGAGTTTCATATCGTCTGAGATTACCAATGCATACATGAGGCACAGAGCTCAGGGAAACATGTCTTAATAATCACCTATTAAAACTGGCTAACGTCGGAAAGTTTTCTTCGTTTGATAAGGTATTGATAATCCTTATTTAAGCCAAGCGCTACCAGCTAGCAGGGTACTCCGATACCTGCTAGCATCCTGTGTCGTATCAGCGTTGTAAGCCTCGCCCCAAGGTCACCTCACTTGCGGCAGCGGGAACCAGAATGACGTCACACGGAGTTTTCCCAGCATTCACACTTAGCTGTCGCGTTTTCGCGCGCTTGAAATTTTTCACTTTTTATTTAATCACGAAAAATATATATTGTCATTTAAAAATCTGAAAGCGTGAAACGTTCTCCAGGAGTAATAATCTTTCGATTTAGGCAATAAAAAAATGATAGGAAACCACCCTATTGTTGCATTATTTCTACGCACCATTGGTGATACAGCGGTTACTATTAAAGATAAACAGCTGCATGAAAAAGAGGTTAAAAATACAGAAATTGAGTAATAACTAAGCAAGCAGAAGAACAGTCAAATATTGAATGTAAGGAAGTGAGAGAGAAGTAAGCCATGAAAATTAAAAAATCGTTCCACTGATCGTGAATGTGGACGTCTTTATTCACGCTGCTTTTGAATGGGGGCTTAGTGAGGTAGTTGGAATGAATATTTTTGTTCACTACCTGCATTCATAAAGATCACATTAACGTATATTCTTGCCGAGTAGTATGATTTAAAAACTTCATAATGTAAAAACGCTATCAAGGCACACAAAACATGTGTTTAGTTTTAATTATCGGGTATTTAAAACCAGCAATAAGCTTCCAAAATACCTTAGCAAATCAGATATACCGGGTCGGAATATTGCCAAATTTTACGGGATTTCGGCGTTTTTATGCGCCAGCTATATGCTCTTAAAATGAATAAAACTGAAAAGGAAGGCTATAATGAAGCCTTCAAGAAATTTTAAAACCAGAATTTTATTTTTATTTCATACTTCCTTAGGTAAGCTTATCAATAATTTAGGAAATCCGCGACGGTAATGGATTCAGTATGAGGTCAGCCTTCATTAGATACATTAAACCTTTTGTTGGCCTATCTTGTTGCGGTGTAATTCTTATTCTGCAAATACTTGGAATGCATATTTTTAATTACCAAACGGATCAATTAATGGGGCTAAAAATGACTAATACCGCAAACTGTTTTTATCTCACGAATACAGTAATTTGAAGCGTAGATCTTCCACTAAGGATGGCCGAAGCACTACTTTTTTCGTACATTTGATACAAAAGATACGAAGACACCATCGATAATCTAATAAAAACAAAATAAAAGACTAAAGTTATTCGTGCGTATGAATGAAGAGGACGGTATCCGTGTAAAAATTGGCAGGAAAGTACGTACAATACATAGCCGGAGGAGTAGAAAGTTAGCGATGAAGAGTAAATTGAAATAAAATAAAAAGGGATTTGAAAAACACGCTTTTTCAAGAAAAACAGTCTATAATGCACTAAAAAGTATAAAAATAATATTTTATCACTCGAAGCATAAATATTGGATCCTGATTAGATTTATCATAAACGAGTGAAGCAAAGCTTGATAAGTGAGTAAGGATTAGCATGTAATATTAATATTCAACCCTAATCAGCAGCAAAAATTTATTTTTCGAGAGATGAAAAGCGTATTTTTAACTTTTTAGTGCATTTTACAATGTTTTTTTTTTAAGCGTGCTGTTTTTAAATCTATTTTATTTTTATTTCCTACTTTTTAGTGATTCTTCCTTAGGCTTCTCCGTCTATTTTCGGGTGGCCACAATGTGTTCCGACCGATTGTGGTCAGCTTCTCAGGGGAATCTGATGAGGTGGGAATTTAAATTCGTGTATATAGGTATAGAATTAGCTAAAGAGAACCCATAGAAATAATTTAAGAGGAGAAAACCAATTTCAACGGGGACACCGACCTTAAATAAGTCGTACAATAGAGTAAGTACTATACTTACCCGATGGTCGTACTTAGCAACCCTTAATCCGAAAGAACAATCGACAACCTACCCCCTCAACCTCCCGCTCCCCTCCCTCCGCCCCCTCACACTAATACCTATATAAATCGATATAAATCACCACCCAGAAAATGACGCGGTGACATAGCCCAAAAGTTTCTATTTATCAAAAATCAAGTAATCCATTAAACCAGAGCTATTTTAATAAGTTTCTCCCAAAAATGTTTTAAAACTAACGCAATGTATCAAGAAAATTTAACACTAATTTTTTCATATGGAAATTTAGTTCAATAATTTGAGCAAAATGGGACAAAAGTTCAAATTTCTTATATTGAATATGTATTCACATCAAAAGAAATGTATAAGTGCGAATTTTCAAGCCGATCCGATATTGGTAAGTGGGATTAAAATCAATAAAGAGGTTCCATCCATGATAAAGAGAAACAGACGGATTAAGAAAAAGCGTGAAAAAGAATGGAAGAGAGTGAGAGGGAAGGAGAGCTAAAAAAAAATTGTTCGGGTGATACTGGAAGAGTCACGTTTCGTGCAAACGGCGAGTGCAGGGGCAAGCTGAAAGAATGGCAAGACCACGGATGGAGTGCGCCCATAGTGTGGACGTCCATTCAAACCACGCAGCTGTCCTCTCTGCGCATGCGCACAAGGTAGGAGGCAAACGATTGCTCCGATGCACGTGCGGCCAGGCTCGGAGTGCCTAAGGATCGCGAAGAGAGATATTCGGCCTATTCGCCAAGATTGGATTGGAAAACTCTCAGATCACGTGACCTCTCACATCTACGCACAGTTCCTACATTACTCGCAAAACCGAATCCCCACCTTTCTGAAATCATTCTAGGTTTTTGCATCATCTAATTCGTGGACCTCCTTACTGGAGAAATAAAAAAAACGTACCTTCTCTGCATTTATTTAAGAAACGTTTGCATTGTAAACTAATGAGACTTTAATTTATACTTTTTATGGAAATTTTATTTACTTTCTTATCTTTCTTAAATAGAATATTGTGATTTTTTTACCATTTTCATTATAATTTTTCCATAACCTATTAGTAATAAATTATTTATCGCCAAAATTTTAAATAACGGATAATGTCTCAGTGTATTGCAATATCTCTATGGTCACCCCTCCGACGTTTCCGCGTCGGAGAAGCCAATTCCGAAATATATTGAACTACACTTATTGTTAATTATTTGAGAAGGTGAGCTTTGCGAGAACCGCTTCTCGGTCAATCATATTTCTCAACTCGTTAGCATTTAACTGATAACATTATGAAAATTCCATGGGATACTTTACGGCATGCCAAAAAGCTACTGGATTAACATAAAATACAAACATAACATCTAAATTACTAGGTATTTTACCACTCAGATATTTATATGTTTATAGAGTTTTAAGGCCTGTTTACACGATACATTGACACGTACGAGTTAATGTGCGTTTGCGTGAATGATTTTTGTGGACCGGAACGGAACATGTACGAATGCATGAACCAATTTAGAACAGGTTCTATTTTCTGTGCATGCATTCGCACAAGTTGGGTGGTTACACGGTGCATTTTGGCGTTCATTCTCGCGTTCATACATTTATACATTAACCCGTACGTGTTAATGCACCGTGTAAACAGGCCTTTACGCATGTTTTATATCAGAGGAGGAAATGTCAATGGCTACGCAAATATTCCCTATCATGGCTTGAGGTCACGGAATAGAGTATCTATTCCACAACCTAATAATGAAGCTTTCAGAAGATTTTATTTATATTGTGCAAGTAAGATGTTTAACCTCCTACCATTTCGTATCACATCAATAAAGTCCTTCACGTTGTTTTTACATGAATTAAAAATATGGTTATTCTCTATAGACAATATTGAAGTGTACTTCTAAATACTATCTTTGCACATTATTTTTTACATTGTATGTTATTAGTCTGATTTCTGTACAGTGTATGAAATATTTCATGGTGATGTATTTGTTTTCATTTATTTTTATGTTTCAATTTTTCATAATTTTTCTCAAAGGAACAGACGCTAAAGAAAAGCGTACTTTGACTCATTACTTACGGTATATTCTTTTGTTTTCTTTTGTTATTCTTTTTGGTCGCACCAGCCAGCTGTATGTTTAATTTAAGAGATGGCAACCCCAACACTGGTTCTTACCACAGGGGTGCCTATATTCCACCTTTGTAAAAACTCATGCTTGAGTAACCTATTAAAATTTCATGTACCATAATGTGGAATAAATATATATTATTATTATTATTATAACTTTAGTGACATATTTGTGGAGTTGAATTTTGGCAAGGACAAAATTTAAAACTCGTGTTTGTCGAGTGTAGCTGAAGGAGATTTGCAGTGTTTGAGTTTTATTTTTTTTTCTAAATATCACGTAAATTTAAGGATTCAACAAAAGGGTGGATGGGAAAATTATTTTTTTTAATCGCTCGGTTGCCAGTCTTTAAGTTTTGGTCCTTTTTACTTTGGATTGGTGGTCGTCATAGCCCATTAAGGCCGCGAAAACATTTTTTCTCCGGTGATATCAGGATTTAACCTCATTAAGCCGAAAAATTCGTTACACTAGGCTTGTGCATGGGAATAACAATTTTCTGAAAATATTGGTTCAGACATCCATCGTTATCTTGTGGAATTTTCCAGCTTGTTGCATCAGACATGCGAGAAAAGGAAACTAACACTGGGCCATTTTTTCCAGCATCAGACAGGAGAGTCAATAAAAAGAGAGAACGACAATATATCACCGAGCGTGCGGAAAAATGCAAATCATTTTGTGGCGTTCATTAAAGTGTTTTTCTAACGCGTTTACACATTCATTGATCCATATTAAACGCAGACTAATCGATTAGAACAATGGATTAGGTAAACACATAACATTACTCTGATAGCGGAATAAGTATCTAATAAAAACATGTAGGATATAATAGTCGAATCGAGGAAAAGTACCACACCACATGACAAAAAAAAACTAAGGTAGACAAATCCTCTACTATTCAAACCTACCGTGAAACATATTTCTTTTGCAAAACTTCGTTCTTGTAAAGAAATAAACTTTTTGGTAAGACATATCGTTAACCTAAGTTCTAACAACACGTGTCTCAAAATTTGGCCGGTCTGAGTTAATACTGCAAATACTGTTGATAAAAATTAAAATTCAAGCAAAAAAACTATTAATTTTCAAATTTTTGCTTCTTTTTTATTTTAATGTATTTTTGGATTTTATTTCAATTACAATTATATATAATTAAAAATCTTTTTTTTGCTCTCCTGAAAAGTTGCTATTTTTGAGATACGTGCTGTTTGAACTTAGCCATCGATATACTGCTTAAGGCCGTATCACACTAGCGACTGCGACCGCCCGCGCCGCTGCGACCGCGATTTCGGCTGCGGCTGCGACTGCACCCCATCACACATTGCGGCCGACGCCACGGTCGCGCATGCGCACGTATGAACGTTTCTGCTTGTGGCTTGTTTGTTTACGAAAGCCCAAAGAATGGATAGAGAGCAGCAATTGTTGAAATTGTTCCTAAGATATGTTAAAACGTACTTCATTATTACTCACCTGTGTACTCGGGCATAGCCACCTAGAGAAAAGGCCCCGTCACAAGCGACGGCTGAGGCTCTGACGTCACCACGAGAAGTGCTGTGTTGTTCCGGCTGCCGTTGGAGACCACTTTGTTTACGAGTGTATTTACGTTACGTTTTACCACATTTTAGGGACTTTTGTGGTGTTAGTTGGTGAAAATTTAAGTTTCTGAGGGTAGTGAAGTTTCCTTTATTATTGAATTTCATTCGCTGGACTTCATAAACGTGTATTTGTGAGGCCTTTTTGTTAAAAAGTTCCTTTCACGTGTGTAGTGCCGGCATGCGAAGAAAACTCCACAGGAGTGGACCCGAGGTTCAAGTTTTTAACTTTCCAAAAGATCCTGAGCTGAAGAAGAAGTGTATATGGGGGATAAAAAGAGACAATGTCACCTCGACGGAAAACATTAAGGTATGTACTCTTTCTAGCTGTAATTATTTGGATGTAATTTCTAGCTAGATGTGTCTTGGGGATGTTGACAGTACTAAAAGTGGTGATTTAAATACAGAAGTGGCATTTCAATTGGAAATTCTTGTAGTTTAGCTAAATTTTTTGTATTATTTCGTTCAGTAAACGTGAGGTTGAAGGAGTTTCTTGGGAATTATAATATAGCTGCCAAGTTTATAGCATCGAATATTCTTTATTATCTTGCCCTCTGCTGTGTTATGCGTCTAAAAACTCAGCAAAACAGTGCTTATTTAACTACACTTTTGTTACTCATAGTTGAAAAGCAACTTGAATTATCTACGCGATAATTTATGTGCTTAGGTATTTTCCATGAAACTACCAGTCTTTTATTTTTGGCGTAGTAACTTATATTAGGGGGTAAAGCACATAAATTTCTAGGGTTCTTGGGTTCAAATTAATTTCAGCTTATATATAATTCCGTAAGACCAACGGTATTTACTTGATAAATTGCATGGATAGCATCTAATCATGAGAAATGCATAAGTCGCGTCAGAAACGTATGTTTCTATACTATGCTATACTATGTTATTGGTGTGTCTGAACAACCGTGAATGAAAATTTGCGTTTTTCTCTTACAATTGGTGCGATGAACCGTAATTTATCTATGCCCGGCTTTCATCATCTGAAATTATCTTATGGTCTAGTTTTAAATTTTAAAAAATCTTTAAGGTACATAATGATCTCCTATATTTACTGGCCAAGTCATTAGATATCTCTCATGCAGAAATGCCTAAAATTGGAAATGAAATAACTACTTAGTAATTTTCATGACTTTTTCTTATTTATTAATTTTAGTCGTGTGATCTTCACTTCTCAGAGAGTGACATCAGAAAAGAACCTGTGGCCTTGCGGGAGAGGATGGGGAAGATAACTCGTGGTGAATTAGAAGTGTCATAGGAGGAGGGAGCCATTACTTTATTTGAAACTGTCATCTAGAAGCAGGGGCGGATACAGAAAAAACTCAAGGGGGGGGCGCAACATATCTTGAGTTGTCTTTACTTTTATCGTAATAAAAGATCACAGTCAAGTCACAGCCAAAGTATACGAAAATTTTATTTAAAATGATTGTAAACATGTAAAAGATAATGCCACCTTATGATATGAAAAAGTTGCAATTGTGGTTTTGCAATGTTCGGCAATACGGGCGGATCCGCAAGGGGGGGGCGCGCGCCCCCTGCGCCCCCCATCTGTATCCGCCACTGTCTAGAAGACAGAATGTCATAGTGGTTGAAGTGACATAAAGGACTATGGTGGATTTGTTTTTTATAAGTGGTTCATGTGACAATGGACATTCATCTGAAAAACTATTGAAGATAGTTATTGTGGCTTCTGCCAGTGCTCTTTTAAATGATATTTGTTCAAAAGAAAATACCAGTATTTGTTTCACCAAATTAGTTCATCGTAATAAGAGAAAATTGTAGGTATTATTTTGATTGACGAATGGAAATACAAAATATTTGTATTTTACTTCTGTGTTTTTTTCTTTCCTGCCGCCAAAATTCCTTGTGGTGATTACTTCATGCATGTTAAGTAAGATCTGAGGTGTGATTTAAGAGATGTCGTGTTCTTTATACAAAGGTGAATGCTGGTGATGTGGCAGGACTTCCAAATTTTTCATTAGATTGATACATCTACTGAAGTGGGATTGAAACTTTTGCTCATCCCAAATAATATTTAAAATACTTAAGCTCCTGGGACGGGTACGTTTTATTAGCCGAGGCTGGACTATACGTAAATTTTGGCTTGCATTTAGATGCATTCGAGAGTAATAATGGCAGATGTGTCAACGATACCAAATTTCACAAGTAACTATTATTGAAAATCTTATTTCGTCAGGCTCTACGGTAAGGTTTTCATAGCCCATGGGCATATCTAATTTAATGTCAAAATAAAGAAGAATTCACTCTTAAATAATAGATCCATTTGGGACTTTGTGTGAACACCTTTTACTCTGCCAGAAAGAAATTATTTATCCAAGGGAAGTATATGGAATGCAACCAGGTTTAATCAAATACTTGCCATCACCACTTTATGCTATCGAATTTCGAGACGCTTTTATGTTGAATAATAAATGCTCTTTGGATGCAAAGAGCCTTCTCTACATAGTTATTTCAGATTTTAATATTGTTATGTAGTACTTCTAGTTCACAACGACAATTTATGAATTAGTTATAAATAGTTTTTTCTTGAGAACGGCGAAGTTATATGTTACGTGCCATAAGACGTAATATTAACGAATAACTTTGAGATTGAAAAATATTTTTGTTGATGCGTGTCAGTATTTTCTCGGAACCCGCTGACTATTTTCTTATTGACTGAGTAAATTAGGTATCAATTATCTTTTCACTTCGGCGGCTAAACCACCGTCGCAGACAGCACCACAACTACTTCTGTTCTGCCATGCTCTGGCGGTAGCACTTCAATGAGTGACGTCACACGCCTGTGAACGGGCCTTATCTCTAGGTGGCTGTGACTCGGGTCCAATATCTAATATGCTGGGCTTCCATCTTCACTTTAAAAAATCCGCTCTTTATCTCACAACCTTCTTGAACTTC